>NC_086448.1:318236686-318349186 GCF_028390025.1 Pseudophryne corroboree | reverse complement strand
GGTAGGGGATCCGGTGCTGGTTTTTGTGCTCACAGTCTGTGAGGTCTGAGTGGGGCGTGGACAGCACCTGCTTTATAAGGCCTCTTCTTAGGGTAAGCAGATGCTGCTGAATCTTTGTTGGTTAGTCAGTTCCTGAAAGTTAGCCAGTACTGTGTAGCTTTGTATTTGTTTGTTGCTTACTGCAAATAGGCCTGGGGATTTGGTATTACACTCTGCCAATCCAGACCTAGCAGTAAGACTGGAGTCAGTCGTTTAGCTTGCTGGGGTTCTGTTACTACTCTGTGAACTTAGCAAGTTTGCGGCTGTATTCTAAGACTTGCCTGTCTAATCCTGTCTCACTGTGCTAGGTGTCAGGGGTCAGTTTAGTGGCAGTAAGCTGAACCTGTGCACTGCAAGTGAGAATTAGGATTGTGGAGACTCTCCTTGTGTCTATCATTCCATCTCTGACCAAGGAGTTTACTGACACACCCGTTGGTAACCCTTTAGGGTTTTGCTGTTGCCCTTAGCAACAGCATTTCGGGTTCTCTACGTATTAAAACACAACATCTTGCTTTTCTCATCTGAGCATTACTAATACAAGGGAGACACCCAGTTCCTTAGCCTCTGGGCTTCTCTGTTCACTTTGTGTGTATTTTGTTACCCTATCACCTTCTGTGTACGTTATGTCATATTCCCCAGTCTGTCTGTGAGTCCATTTGTTTTGCATAACAGTTCAAACACCAGTACATTCCTGCAGGCACTGGTGTGCATAACATATTCAGCAGCCTAATACTCCTGTTGAAATTTTGTGGGAATATGGAGCATACCCCTCAAAATACGTTGCAACAGGTGGTCGATCAGGTGCAGGTCCTGACTCGACAATTTAATGATTTGTCCATTAAAATGCACACCTCCCAGGCTGCTGGCGGAGCTCCCGCAGCAGCAGCACCTGCAGGGGTTAAGGAGCCGAAAGTAAATCTCCCGGATCGTTTTTCTGGAGATCGCTCGCAGTTCTTTTGTTTCAAGGAGAGCTGCAAGCTATACTTCCGGCTTAGGCCTCAGTCTTCTGGGTCGGAGATTCAGCGGGTGGGCATAGTGATTTCCTTGCTACAAGGAGACCCACAGGTCTGGGCATATGGGTTGCAGCCTGACTGTCCGTCGCTTAAAAGTGTTGATGCTTTTTTTACGGCACTGGGCATGTTGTATGATGATCCTGACAAGACGGCCTCAGCCGAGGCTCAGATTTCGATCCTTAAGCAAGGGCGAAGGCCAGTTGAGGTTTACTGTACGGAGTTTCGGAGGTTGGCCCATGATACCCAGTGGAATGACCCAGCCCTGAGACACCAGTACCGAAGAGGTCTTTCTAACCAGATAAAGGACCAACTGGTACAATATCCCTTGCCTGATAGCTTGGATCAGCTCATGCAGTTATCCATCCGGGTGGATAGACGGCTGAGAGAGCGTAGGCTTGAAAGGGAGAATGAGATTTCCTTCCTTCCCAAGGGAACCTCAGACTCTGAGGAATTTTCCGAGGAGCCTATGCAGATTGGGGCTACCCGCCTCTCCTCGCGTGAGAAGACGCGGAGGAGACAGCAGGGGTTGTGTTTGTACTGTGGGAATAAAGGTCATGTGGTCGTATCATGCCCAGAAAAGCCGGAAAACTTCAGGGCCTGAGGGTGATGGGAAATATCCTGTCAGGCCAGAAGTCAGAATTTCCCAAGAAGACTTTTATCATTCCGGTGACCTTGAAGATCCTCGGTCAAACTGTCAAGACTGAGGCCTTTGTGGACAGTGGGGCCGACGGGGTTTTAATGGACCGCCAATTCGCCCTGAAACACTCTGTTCCCTTAGTACCCTTGGCATCGGAAATTGAGATTTGTGGGTTAAACTGGTAACCATTATCCCAAGGTAAAATTACCACTTGCACTAGCCAGATTTCTTTGTTTATTGGAGCCACACACTCTGAAAAATTGTCCTTTTATGTGACTGTCTGTACTTTTGCCCCATTGGTGTTGGGATTACCCTGGTTAAGGGCCCACAATCCTCAATTTGACTGGGTCTCTGGGGAGATTCTTAGTTGGGGTACTGATTGTTTCAGGAGTTGCTTGAGCCTTCCAGTCAGGCTCTCGCAGCTAAGTTTGCCAGGATTGCCAGGGTGTTATGCAGATTTTGCGGACGTGTTCTCCAAAAAAGTTGCAGAGGTACTACCTCCCCATCGCCCCTATGACTGTGCCATTGATTTGTTGCCAAATGCTAAGCTTCCCAAGAGCAGGTTGTACTCCCTGTCACGTCCTGAGACTCAGGCTATGGCAGAGTACATTCAGGAGAACTTGGCTAAGGGATTTATCAGACCTTCACAGTCTCCAGTTGGGTCGGGGTTCTTCTTCGTGGGTAAAAAGGACGGTTCGTTGCGACCCTGCATCGACTTCAGGGAATTGAACCGTATCACGATTAAAAACTCATACCCACTGCCTCTCATTTCGGTCTTGTTTGACCAGCTTCGTACTGCCACCATTTTTTCTAAGATTGACCTACGCGGTGCGTACAATCTAATCCGAATAAGAGAGGGGGATGAATGGAAGACTGCCTTTAATACCCACCCAGGGCATTATGAATATTTGGTGATGCCTTTTGGGCTCTGTAATGCCCCGGCAGTCTTCCAGGATTTCATGAATGATGTGCTCAGGGAATATTTGGATAGATTCTTAGTTGTATACTTAGATGACATCCTAATCTTCTCCCATTCCCCGGAGGAACATCGGAAGCATGTACGCTTAGTCCTCCAGAAACTCAGAGACCACCGGCTTGGGGCGAAGCTGGAGAAGTGCGAATTTGAAGTTCAGCAAATCGCATTTCTAGGATATATTATCTCCCCAGAAGGTTTCCAAATGGAGGGTTCCAAGGTACAGGCAGTCCTGGATTGGGTGCAGCCCACTAGTTTGAAGGCGCTTCAGCGTTTCCTGGGCTTTGCGAATTTTTATAGACGATTTATCGCTGGATTTTCGTCTATAGTGGCGCCCTTGGTGGCACTCACTAAGAAAGGGGCGGATGTTGCTCACTGGTCTTGTGAGGCTAAAGCGGCTTTTGCCCGTCTCAAAAGGGCATTTGTTTCGGCCAAGGTGCTGCGACACCCAGATCCAGAGCGTCCTTTTGTGGTGGAGGTGGATGCCTCTGAGATGGGTATTGGGGCAGTGCTTTCTCAGATGGGAGTGTCTGATAATCGCCTTCATCCCTGTGCTTACTTTTCCCGTAAATTTTCGCCTGCCGAGATTAATTATGACGTGGGTAACCGGGAATTGTTGGCTATTAAGGATGCACTCGAGGAGTGGAGACACTGGCTTGAGGGGGCTAAGTTTGTGGTCTCAATTCTCACTGACCATAAGAATCTGGCATATTTAGAGTCAGCGAAGCGTCTCAATGCCAGGTAGGCACGATGGGCTTTGTTTTTTGCTCGCTTTAATTTTTTGATAACATATTGCCCTGGGTCAAAAAACATCAAGGCTGATGCGCTCTCGTGGAGTTTTGCTCCAATCCAGGAGACCACCGAGGAGCCGTTGCCCATTGTTTCCCCATCATGTATTAAAGTGGGCATTACCCAGGACCTCTTATCATTAGTCCTTAGAGCACAGGAGCAGGCTCCTCCAGACCTTCCGGTAGGTCTTTTGTTTGTGCCTCCTAGGTTAAGACAGCGAGTGTTCCTGGAATTCCATGCCAAGAAGTCGGCAGGTCACCCGGGTATTGCCAGAACTCGGGAGTTGCTATCTAGGGCGGTGTGGTGGCCCTCGGTGGCTAAGGATGTGGATCAGTGGGTTCGGGCATGTGACATCTGTGCCCGAAATAAGACTCCTAGAGGGGTTCCTGTTGGCCCATTACATCCACTCTCTATCCCATCTAAGCCATGGACCCACATTTCAATGGATTTTGTGGTGGACTTGCCCAAATCCTCGGGGATGACAGCCATCTGGGTTGTCGTTGACAGGTTTTCGAAGATGGCGCACTTCGTTCCACTGGTTGGGCTGCCATCGGCCAGACGCCTGTCTGAATTATTTATGCTGCATGTTGTGCGTCTCCACGGGTTGCCACTTGATGTGGTCTCTGACCGCGGATCCCAGTTTGTGGCCAAATTCTGGAGGGCATTTTGTTCCGATCTCCAGATTTCTGTCAGCTTGTCGTCAGGCTACCATCCGCAGTCTAATGGGCAGACTGAAAGGGTGAACCAGTCCTTGGAGCAGTTCCTCAGGTGTTATGTCTCCAAGTGTCAGACTGACTGGGTTGCTCATCTGTCCATGGCGGAGTTTGCCTATAACAACGTGGCTCACTCTGCTACAGGGATCTCTCCCTTCCTTTGTGTGTATGGGCATCATCCTAAGGCCAATTCTTTTGACCCCCTGGACTCCACGCCTGGTGGTTCCTCTGTGGTTTCGGTTCTTAGAGGTATTTGGCGGAAAGTGAAGAAAGCCCTTGTGTCTGTGTCATTAGTGACCAAAAGGGTTTTTGATAAGCAGAAAAGACCCTGTAGCTTCAAATTAGGAGACTTCGTCTGGTTGTCTACCAAGAATTTGAAGTTGAGACAGCCATCTCATAAGTTAGGCCCCCGGTTCATCGGCCCTTATAAGATCACCAGGGTTATCAATCCGGTGGCATTTCAGTTAGATCTGCCCCGTTCTTTGGGTATCAATAAAACATTTCATTGTTCCCTTTTAAAACGGGCGATTAGTAATCCTTCTTCCAGTGGAAGACCTTCCCCTCTTCTGATACGTGGCCAGAGGGAGTTTGTTGTTGAAAGGATTCTTGACTCCAAGGTGGTTCGGGGTCGGCTGTCATTTTTGGTGCACTGGAAGGGGTATGGCCCGGAGGAGCGGTCGTGGGTGCGCAGTTGTGATCTTCATGCCCCCAGACTGATACGCTCTTTCTTCTCGCAGTTCCCCGATAAACCCGGTGGTAGGGGTTCTTTGACCCCTCGTCAGAGGGGGGGTACTGTTAGGGTCTCCTGCCCTGTGCTGCCACGTCGTCATGGCAACCGGGAGACAAGTGCTAGCAGAGTAACCTGAGCGCAGCTGATACTCCGGTTCGGGTCTTTTGCTGTGCAGTGGTTACAGGCTCTGTGCACGGTAGGGGATCCGGTGCTGGTTTTTGTGCTCACAGTCTGTGAGGTCTGAGTGGGGCGTGGACAGCACCTGCTTTATAAGGCCTCTTCTTAGGGTAAGCAGATGCTGCTGAATCTTTGTTGGTTAGTCAGTTCCTGAAAGTTAGCCAGTACTGTGTAGCTTTGTATTTGTTTGTTGCTTACTGCAAATAGGCCTGGGGATTTGGTATTACACTCTGCCAATCCAGACCTAGCAGTAAGACTGGAGTCAGTCGTTTAGCTTGCTGGGGTTCTGTTACTACTCTGTGAACTTAGCAAGTTTGCGGCTGTATTCTAAGACTTGCCTGTCTAATCCTGTCTCACTGTGCTAGGTGTCAGGGGTCAGTTTAGTGGCAGTAAGCTGAACCTGTGCACTGCAAGTGAGAATTAGGATTGTGGAGACTCTCCTTGTGTCTATCATTCCATCTCTGACCAAGGAGTTTACTGCCACACCCGTTGGTAACCCTTTAGGGTTTTGCTGTTGCCCTTAGCAACAGCATTTCGGGTTCTCTACGTATTAAAACACAACATCTTGCTTTTCTCATCTGAGCATTACTAATACAAGGGAGACACCCAGTTCCTTAGCCTCTGGGCTTCTCTGTTCACTTTGTGTGTATTTTGTTACCCTATCACCTTCTGTGTACGTTATGTCATATTCCCCAGTCTGTCTGTGAGTCCATTTGTTTTGCATAACAGTTCAAACACCAGTACATTCCTGCAGGCACTGGTGTGCATAACAGAGTATCATCTGCGTACAGATGATACTGAAAAACCAAAAGAGCTGATTAGTTTACCAAGAGATGAGGTATAGATAGAGAAAAGCAGAGGACCCAAGACTGAGCCTTGCGGTACTCCAACTAAAAGAGGTAGCGTAGAGGAGGTAGATTCAGAGAAGCGAACACTGAAGAAGCGATTAGATAGGTAGGATAGGAACCAAGAAAGGGCTGTGTCTTTAAGACCTAGGGATTGTAATGTCTGTATGAGAAGAGAGTGGTCTACAGTGTCAAATGCAGCAGATAGATCTAGAAGAATAAGTAGTGAGTAGTGGCCTTTAGACTTAGTAGTGACCAAATCATTAACCACTTTAGTCAGTGCTGTCTCTGTGGAATGTTGGGAACGGAAGCCTGACTGAAGTGGGTCCAACAAAGTGTATGAGTTAAGAAAGTGTGCGAGTCGAGTGTAGGCAAGTCTCTCAAGTAGCTTAGAGAGACAAGGGAGCTGAGAGATAGGACGGTAGTTTGAGAGAGCATTAGGGTCAGAATTTTGTTTTTTTTAAATGGGAGTAATCACTGCATGCTTGAAGAGTGAAGGAAAAAAACCAGTGGAGAGAGAGAGATTACAGATGTTAGTTAAAAAGAAAAACATGAAAATAGCTAAAATCACAGAATTTGGGGGTAATTTCAATCCTATGGTATTATTAACATCAATAACATTAATTTCCACTCATTTCCAGTCTATTCTGAACAACTCACAATAATGTTTTTAGGCCTAAAAATTGCACCGAGGTAGCTGTATGACTAAGCTAAGCGACACAAGTGTGCGGCACAAACATCTGGCCCATCTAGGAGTGGCACTGCAGTGTCAGACAGGATGGCACTTAAAAAAAAAACTAGTCCCCAAACATCACTTCATGCAAAGGAGTAAAAGAGGTGCAATGAGGTAGCTGTATGACTAAGCTAAACGACACAAGTGTGCGGCATAAACACCGGGGCCATCTAGGGTTGGCCCTGCAGTCCCACTGCACTAATGGCGAATACCGGACGCACATCTAACACCAACATAGCTGTCAAAGCTTTAGTTATCCGCTTTTCAACAGGATGACTGCTGTCATATTTCATCTTCCTCGCAATGGACTGTTGGACAGTCATTTGCTTAGTTGAAGTAGTACAAGTGGTCTTCCGACTTCCCCTCTGGGCTGACGATCGACTCCCAGCAGCAACAGCTGCAGCAGTAGGAGGAAGTGGTTCTTGATCTTTCCATATTTTATCCTCCAAATTCTTTATCTCCATTATTTTTCTGGAGTTATATAATAAAATGCAGCAGTTATCAGCTTTGCAAAGGATGTCTGCTGTCATATTTCATCTTCCTCACAAAGGACTGTTGGACAGTCAATTGCTTAGTTGAAGTAGTACAAGTGGTCTTCCGACTTCCCCTCTGGGATAACGATCGACTCCCAGCAGCAACAACAGCAGCGGCAGCAGTAGGAGGAATTGGTTCTTGATCTTTCCCTATTTTATCCTCCAAATTTTTGTTCTCCATTATTTTTCTGGAGTTATACAACAAAATGCAGCAAAGGAGAGCGTACCTCTACACCACACACAGGGCAAACCCTGTAAAAATTATTTGGATTAAATATTAATAACCCCTTTATTTGGAGTAAATAATATACAGCACAGGACAGCACCACTGAACTTATATGGCAGCACCACTGGACTGCACTTATACGGCAGTATCACTGGACTTATACAGAGTACCACTGGACATATACGACAGTATCACTGGACATATATGTCAGTATCACTGGATTTATACGGCAGTACCACGGGACATATATGGCAGTATCACTGGACTTGTATGGCAGTATCACTGGACTGGATTTATACGGCAGGACCACTGGACATATACGGCAGTATCACTGGATTTATACGGCAGTACCACTGGACTTATACAGCAGCACAGGGACACCACCACTGGACTGATGCAGGACAGCACAGCACCACTGCAATGGACTGGACTTATACAGCAGCACTAGACATATGGCAGCAGAGGACACCACAACTGTGACTGGACTGATGCAGCACAAGACATTACCACTGTACTGAAGCAGGACAACACAGCACCACTGCAATGGACTGGACTTATACAGCAGCACTAAACATATGGCAGCAGAGGACACCACCACTGTGACTGGACTGATGCAGCACAAGACACCACCACTGTACTGATGCAGCACAACACAGCACCACTGCACTGGACTTATACAGCTACACTGGACATATGGCAGCAGATGACACCACCACTGTGACTGGACTGATGCAGCATAAGACACTACACTTGACTGAGCAGCACAAGACAGCACTGGAATCGCTACCCCACTTTCCCGCACAGACACTGAGTGAGGACAGAGACACGTCCTCTCCCTACACTCTTCAATGCCAGAGTAAAAATTGCGGAGACGCGCGGCTCCTTATATGGAATCCAAACCCCGCGAGAATCCGACAGCAGGATGATGACATTTTGCCTCATTCTGGTTTCCGAGTCTGGCGGGAAGTCCCGAGCCGGACTCGGATTCGGGCTTGGGACGTGATGTTTGGCAGGGTTCAGTTCTCAGGGATCTAAACCCGCTCATCTCTATTACAGACACAGTTACTCTAAAAAGGTCCATACACACGGTAAGATTCGGGCTATGCCCGATTCTCACTATGCGACAGGGGCTAGTTCGGCATCGCAAGCACATAATGAGTGTGCTTGCGATACTGACTATGTGCGATTTTGACTAAGTGTCAATTTTGACTATCTCTTCTATGGAGATAATCAAAATTGACTTGCCTGCACAGTCTATATAGGCTTGCGATGCCGACCGTGCAGGACCGCGCATCGGCATCGAATCGGGATCACAAGGTGACTTTCACCTTGCGATCTGCACTAACTTTTCTTATGATTTTGACTATATAGTCAAAATCGTAAGAAAATATCTCACCGTGTGTACACACCATAAAGTTGTGAAATTGACATGGCAGAGCCATTCAGCACAAAGACACAAGTTTTCTCAGGATACAGATAAATAATGATGGACAGTTACAGTATGGGTGACATCAGATGACTGTAAAAATTCTACAGTCACTGATTCATATTTCATGCCTTCTGCTGTCTCGCCTGGTTTTTATTCATGTTCCACCACCTGGAGCTTCAGAAAAACGCCTGTTGTCACTGATTATGATGATAATAATAATAATAATAATAATAATAATAGTGGTAATAATAATAATAATAATAATATTTTCCAACATTCAAAATATGCAAATAAATATTAAAGCTTATATGCAAATACTTCTATTTGGGGTTTCTCTTTATGCTCCATTCGCTAAGCAGTCAATGAAACACAACATGCACCTTGACCAAGTTTTAAAGGATCAATCTACTTTCAAATCCACAAATGTAAAGCTAAAGCTGTCCATACATCAGAACATAATTCATTCCAACCAGTTTACTAGTTGGCTGGGTTGAATGATAATCGACCAGTGTGTGGGAGCAAACGATAATCAATTATTTGCTCCCACACAACGAAAAATGGCAAATAACGGTCGTTCCAAATAGAAGGGTAAATCAAACACGTTTGATTTTTCCCTACTAATTGGGCAACTATTGTCCAGTGTAGGGGTAAAGTTAATCTCAGCCATACTCCTCTTTCCTGGAATTGTAGGACCAATTCCTCTTCATTGTTGATTTCCAACAGAAAAAGGTGTTTTTTGGCAATCATAATTAAACGTGGATCATTGTTTCAGCAGCATGAAGCATGGTTCTAGTAGGGGCAGGAAATGAAGTAGAAGTCATACTTAGTTGTGGTCTGCACCCACTTCGTTGGTTGTTCGATTTTATCTGAGTAGCAAACAGCATGAAAGAAGGAGTTACAGAGGAGGGACCCGCACAATTCAGATTGTGGGTGCATAGGGCTTGGTGATTAAATTTTTACATTTTGGATCCCAATGTAGCATTATTGTTAAAATGGATGTAATGAATTCCTATAAAAACTAAAGTGAAAGTATAGTGTATCAATGTCCCCAATATGGCACTAGGCAATATAGGAATGAATGAATGAATGAATGAATGAATGAATGAAGACTCCATTTAGTAAACTGAACAGGTGACTCATACTGTAAGTGACACCAGTGGGTTTACGCTTTATGATTATGTGTTTTGTACTGTATATGTTTATTTCTTTTTGCTTCCACTGTGACTGTTTTATGTAGCAGTGATTGATAAGTAGCTTAGTTGATAATGTGACAGACATGAATATCGTTTCAACATTTACCACTATAAGTTATCTTTGCTGGTTACATTGTTGTATAACACAGATATGTTCTCTGACCACTGAGGTCTATTTATAGATACACTATCTTGAATGTAAATGGAAAAAAACATATTTTATCCACTTAAATAATGTATATTAGAAATATAAGAAAAATACTCTTGTATGTGGGAAAAAAGTGTTCCAATCATGTTGTTATGATGTTTTACATTAGGCTACAGAAGTTTGCTGTTGCCCTTCCCATGCCACATAGAAAAGGCATTTTGAAGAATGCAGTAGACAATTTGCGCAATTATCCAATTGTTGCTTTATTTGCAGACATTGAGCAATGTATTGTTCCTCTGTCTGCATCCTTAAACATACCCCGAGGCCAGGCAGTATCTCCCATGTTTGAGAAATGAAATTTGGAGAGCGAGTGAGACATGAGATCATGGTTTTCTGCAGGGTAACAGGAAAAGTGTCTCTTCCATTCATCTATTCCTTATTTTTCCCATGGATCAAACCCGATGATAGCTCTGTCCAGAGCAGCACAAGTCATCAACAGGCAGCGCTCGCCAGTACTTCTGCTAAAACCTCAAGAGTGCTGATAAGATCCCTAGTAGTGGAGCCATCACTATACAAAGTCTAGTGTTTTACAGCCTTGTCGTAACAAACTTATATTTATGGCATGAATCAGCAGCTCATAACATGTTCCTAGCTCTGGTGACTGGTAAAGGAAATGCCACAGCAAAGATTGTGATTATTAATAAAAGAAGAATTACAAGAAATAAATATTTTTTAAAAATCTATATTATCCATGGCTTCAGTATATGGACCTGACATTTAATATGATGGAACAGTATTTAACCACTTAACTGGTAAGGTCACATCACATGCGACCACTCCACCCCACTGTGTCCCCCAGTTTTTGACAGGGAGATCCGTTCTGCAGATGTGCATAATAAAATATTTAAATAATTAAAAAAAATACTTTTTAAACTATATTAAATAAAACATTATTAAAAACAATGTTATGAACATTGGCCCTCATTCCGAGTTGATCGGTCGCAAGGCGAATTTAGCAGAGTTACACACGCTAAGCCGCCGCCTACTGGGAGTGAATCTTAGCTTCTTAAAATTGCGACCGATGTATTCGCAATATTGCGATTACTAACTACTTAGCAGTTTCAGAGTAGCTCCAGACTTACTCTGCCTGTGCGATCATTTCAGTGCTTGTCGTTCCTGGTTGACGTCACAAACACACCCAGCGTTCGCCCAGGCACTCCCACCGTTTCCCCGGCCACTCCTGCGTTTTTTCCGGAAACGGTAGCGTTTTCAGCCACACGCCCCTGAAACGCCGTGTTTCTGCCCAGTAACACCCATTTCCTGTCAATCACATTACGATCGCCGGAGCGAAGAAAAAGCCGTGAGTAAAAATACTTTCTTCATAGTAAAGTTACTTGGCGCAGTCGCAGTGCGAACATTGCGCATGCGTACTAAGCGGATTTTCACTGCGATGCGATGAAAAAGAACGAGCGAACAACTCGGAATGAGGGCCCTTATTAAAAACAATGTTATGAACATATTTGAAGGGAAAAATCGTCAGTTAATTGGTTAAAAAAAAACATATTGCTGGGCAATGCTGATTTTCTTAACTAATAACAGTCCAGTACTACAGGTTGCTTTCTCCTAGTGACATAGGGGTAAATTTACTAAGGTGGGATTTTTTAGAACTGGTGATGTTGCCCATAGCAACAAATCAGATTCTATTATTTTCTAGAAGCAGCTAGATACATGTTAAGGAGAATCTGATTGGTTGATATGAGCAAGTTCACAAGTTCTAAAAATATTGCACCTTAGATTATTTACTCCGTAGTCTTTATTGTATCCTATAACTCACCAGCTCACCGATTAGCACCAATTAAGCAGATCATTATCACATATTTTCCACTGAAGTGAATGTGCATTAGCTGTGACATGCATGATGTCCAGTGGCATATCTATAATGATGCAACGTGTACGGTGCTTGTGGGCCCTTGAGTGAAGGGGACACTTACCATGGTATGGGGCTGCCAGTGGAGCCATGTCTCCAGTGATTTCTTCAAAAATATGGTGCAGACTCTGTATATTGTAAAGACTTTGGTATTGTGCAAGAGCACTTGATATCTTCTGTGCAGGTGCTATACTCAAGATAACAGGAATAAAGGACCTCTGACAGCCAGGTAACCAGGGGGTGTGGGGTTACGGTCGTTAGGTCAACACAACTTAGGTCGGCACTCATTAGATTGACCACTGTAGGTCGACAATGCCATTAGGTCGACATGGCCGTTTTTTCTTTTCTTTCATTTTTTGATTTTTTGATACTTAACGATCCATGTGGACTACAATTGGAACGGTAACCTGTGCCGAGCGAAGCAGTAGCGGAGCGAGGCACCTTGCCTGAAGCATGGCGAGCGAAGCTAGCCATCCGAGGGGACACGGTGCACTAATTTGGGTTCCCGTCACTTTACGGAGAAAACGACACCATAAATAATCAAAAACCTCATGTCGACCTTTTGACCTAATACATGTCGACCTAACGCCCATGTTGACCTAATGTATGTCAACCTAATGGCAATGTCGACCTTCGGTGGTCGACCTAATAAGTGTCGACCTAAGTTGGGTCGACCCAACGACCCATACCCAGGGGTGTGTGGGACCTGCAAAAAACAAATGCACACAGGCCACTGAATTTGTTAAAATATCCCTGGTGGTGTACTGTCTGATTGATGTGCAGTTGAAGAAATACACTGCAGCTCCCATATTATTCATAGTTGCAAATACCAAGCCCATACGCAATAACGAGATACATCGTCAGCTAGGGAAGCCATGATCGCAGCTGACGGCAGATACATACTCTGAAATAGGCCATGACATGCCTGTATTTTTGCTGCCACTCCCATTTACCTCCCCCAAATGGTCCATTCCTGTCAATCACTCATGGATGAAAATAATATTAGAGATGAGCGGGTTCGGTTTCTCTGAATCCGAACCCGCCAGAACTTCATGTTTTTTTTCACGGGTCCGAGCGACTCGGATCTTCCCGCCTTGCTCGGTTAACCCGAGCGCGCCCGAACGTCATCATGACGCTGTCGGATTCTCGCGAGGCTCGGATTCTATCGCGAGACTCGGATTCTATATAAGGAGCCGCGCGTCGCCGCCATTTTCACACGTGCATTGAGATTGATAGGGAGAGGACGTGGCTGGCGTCCTCTCCGTTTAGAATTAGAATAGATTAGAGAGACACTTGATTTACTAATTTTGGGGAGCATTAGGAGTACTCAGTAGTGTACAGTGCAGAGTTTTGCTGATAGTGACCAGTGACCACCACTTTTATTTATAATCCGTTCTCTGCCTGAAAAAAGCGATACACAGCACACAGTGACTCAGTCACATACCATATCTGTGTGCACTGCTCAGGCTCAGGCCAGTGTGCTGCATCATCTATTATCTATATATAATATTATATATATCTGTCTGACTGCTCAGCTCACACAGCTTATAATTGTGGGGGAGACTGGGGAGCACTACTGCAGTGCCAGTTATAGGTTATAGCAGGAGCCAGGAGTACATAATATAATCCGTTCTCTGCCTGAAAAAAGCGATACACAGCACACAGTGACTCAGTCACATACCATATCTGTGTGCACTGCTCAGGCTCAGGCCAGTGTGCTGCATCATCTATTATCTATATATAATATTATATATATCTGTCTGACTGCTCAGCTCACACAGCTTATAATTGTGGGGGAGACTGGGGAGCACTACTGCAGTGCCAGTTATAGGTTATAGCAGGAGCCAGGAGTACATAATATATTATATAGTGAGTGACCACCAGACACACAGTGCAGTTTATTTAATATATCCGTTCTCTGCCTGAAAAAAGCGATACACACAGTGACTCAGTCAGTCACATACCATATCTGTGTGCACTGCTCAGGCTCAGGCCAGTGTGCTGCATCATCTATATATATTATATATCTGTCTGACTGCTCAGCTCACACAGCTTATAATTGTGGGGGAGACTGGGGAGCACTACTGCAGTGCCAGTTATAGGTTATAGCAGGAGCCAGGAGTACATAATATTATATTAAAATTAAACAGTGCACACTTTTGCTGCAGGAGTGCCACTGCCAGTGTGACTAGTGACCAGTGACCTGACCACCAGTATATAATATTAGTAGTATACTATCTCTTTATCAACCAGTCTATATTAGCAGCAGACACAGTACAGTGCGGTAGTTCACGGCTGTGGCTACCTCTGTGTCGGCACTCGGCAGCCCGTCCATAATTGTATATACCACCTAACCGTGGTTTTTTTTTCTTTCTTTATACATACATACTAGTTACGAGTATACTATCTCTTTATCAACCAGTCTATATATTAGCAGCAGACACAGTACAGTGCGGTAGTTCACGGCTGTGGCTACCTCTATGTCGGCACTCGGCAGCCCGTCCATAATTGTATATACCACCTAACCGTGGTTTTTTTTTCTTTCTTTATACATACATACTAGTTACGAGTATACTATCTCTTTATCAACCAGTCTATATATTAGCAGCAGACACAGTACAGTGCGGTAGTTCACGGCTGTGGCTACCTCTGTGTCGGCACTCGGCAGCCCGTCCATAATTGTATATACCACCTAACCGTGGTTTTTTTTTCATTCTTTATACATACATACTAGTTACGAGTATACTATCTCTTTATCAACCAGTCTATATTAGCAGCAGACACAGTACAGTGCGGTAGTTCACGGCTGTGGCTACCTCTGTGTCGGCACTCGGCAGCCCGTCCATAATTGTATATACCACCTAACCGTGGTTTTTTTTTCTTTCTTTATACATACATACTAGTTACGAGTATACTATCTCTTTATCAACCAGTCTATATATTAGCAGCAGACACAGTACAGTGCGGTAGTTCACGGCTGTGGCTACCTCTGTGTCGGCACTCGGCAGCCCGTCCATAATTGTATATACCACCTAACCGTGGTTTTTTTTTCTTTCTTTATACATACATACTAGTTACGAGTATACTATCTCTTTATCAACCAGTCTATATATTAGCAGCAGACACAGTACAGTGCGGTAGTTCACGGCTGTGGCTACCTCTGTGTCGGCACTCGGCAGCCCGTCCATAATTGTATATACCACCTAACCGTGGTTTTTTTTTCTTTCTTTATACATACATACTAGTTACGAGTATACTATCTCTTTATCAACCAGTCTATATATTAGCAGCAGACACAGTACAGTGCGGTAGTTCACGGCTGTGGCTACCTCTGTGTCGGCACTCGGCAGCCCGTCCATAATTGTATATACCACCTAACCGTGTTTTTTTTTTCTTTCTTTATACATACATACTAGTTACGAGTATACTATCTCTTTATCAACCAGTCTATATATTAGCAGCAGACACAGTACAGTGCGGTAGTTCACGGCTGTGGCTACCTCTGTGTCGGCACTCGGCAGCCCGTCCATAATTGTATATACCACCTAACCGTGGTTTTTTTTTCTTTCTTTATACATACATACTAGTTACGAGTATACTATCTCTTTATCAACCAGTCTATATATTAGCAGCAGACACAGTACAGTGCGGTAGTTCACGGCTGTGGCTACCTCTGTGTCGGCACTCGGCAGCCCGTCCATAATTGTATATACCACCTAACCGTGGTTTTTTTTTCTTTCTTTATACATACATACTAGTTACGAGTATACTATCTCTTTATCAACCAGTCTATATATTAGCAGCAGACACAGTACAGTGCGGTAGTTCACGGCTGTGGCTACCTCTGTGTCGGCACTCGGCAACCCGTCCATAATTGTATATACCACCTAACCGTGGTTTTTTTTTCTTTCTTTATACATACATACTAGTTACGAGTATACTATCTCTTTATCAACCAGTCTATATATTAGCAGCAGACACAGTACAGTGCGGTAGTTCACGGCTGTGGCTACCTCTGTGTCGGCACTCGGCAGCCCGTCCATAATTGTATACTAGTATCCAATCCATCCATCTCCATTGTTTACCTGAGGTGCCTTTTAGTTGTGCCTATTAAAATATGGAGAACAAAAATGTTGAGGTTCCAAAATTAGGGAAAGATCAAGATCCACTTCCACCTCGTGCTGAAGCTGCTGCCACTAGTCATGGCCGAGACGATGAAATGCCAGCAACGTCGTCTGCCAAGGCCGATGCCCAATGGCATAGTACAGAGCATGTCAAAACCAAAACACCAAATATCAGTAAAAAAAGGACTCCAAAACCTAAAATAAAATTGTCGGAGGAGAAGCGTAAACTTGCCAATATGCCATTTACCACACGGAGTGGCAAGGAACGGCTGAGGCCCTGGCCTATGTTCATGGCTAGTGGTTCAGCTTCACATGAGGATGGAAGCACTCAGCCTCTCGCTAGAAAACTGAAAAGACTCAAGCTGGCAAAAGCACCGCAAAGAACTGTGCGTTCTTTGAAATCCCAAATCCACAAGGAGAGTCCAATTGTGTCGGTTGCGATGCCTGACCTTCCCAACACTGGACGTGAAGAGCATGCGCCTTCCACCATTTGCACGCCCCCTGCAAGTGCTGGAAGGAGCACCCGCAGTCCAGTTCCTGATAGTCAGATTGAAGATGTCAGTGTTGAAGTACACCAGGATGAGGAGGATATGGGTGTTGCTGGCGCTGGGGAGGAAATTGACCAGGAGGATTCTGATGGTGAGGTGGTTTGTTTAAGTCAGGCACCCGGGGAGACACCTGTTGTCCGTGGGAGGAATATGGCCGTTGACATGCCAGGTGAAAATACCAAAAAAATCAGCTCTTCGGTGTGGAGGTATTTCACCAGAAATGCGGACAACAGGTGTCAAGCCGTGTGTTCCCTTTGTCAAGCTGTAATAAGTAGGGGTAAGGACGTTAACCACCTCGGAACATCCTCCCTTATACGTCACCTGCAGCGCATTCATAATAAGTCAGTGACAAGTTCAAAAACTTTGGGTGACAGCGGAAGCAGTCCACTGACCAGTAAATCCCTTCCTCTTGTAACCAAGCTCACGCAAACCACCCCACCAACTCCCTCAGTGTCAATTTCCTCCTTCCCCAGGAATGCCAATAGTCCTGCAGGCCATGTCACTGGCAATTCTGACGAGTCCTCTCCTGCCTGGGATTCCTCCGATGCATCCTTGCGTGTAACGCCTACTGCTGCTGGCGCTGCTGTTGTTGCCGCTGGGAGTCGATGGTCATCCCAGAGGGGAAGTCGTAAGCCCACTTGTACTACTTCCAGTAAGCAATTGACTGTTCAACAGTCCTTTGCGAGGAAGATGAAATATCACAGCAGTCATCCTACTGCAAAGCGGATAACTGAGTCCTTGACAACTATGTTGGTGTTAGACGTGCGTCCGGTATCCGCCGTTAGTTCACAGGGAACTAGACAATTTATTGAGGCAGTGTGCCCCCGTTACCAAATACCATCTAGGTTCCACTTCTCTAGGCAGGCGATACCGAGAATGTACACGGACGTCAGAAAAAGACTCACCAGTGTCCTAAAAAATGCAGTTGTACCCAATGTCCACTTAACCACGGACATGTGGACAAGTGGAGCAGGGCAGGGTCAGGACTATATGACTGTGACAGCCCACTGGGTAGATGTATGGACTCCCGCCGCAAGAACAGCAGCGGCGGCACCAGTAGCAGCATCTCGCAAACGCCAACTCTTTCCTAGGCAGGCTACGCTTTGTATCACCGCTTTCCAGAATACGCACACAGCTGAAAACCTCTTACGGCAACTGAGGAAGATCATCGCGGAATGGCTTACCCCAATTGGACTCTCCTGTGGATTTGTGGCATCGGACAACGCCAGCAATATTGTGTGTGCATTAAATATGGGCAAATTCCAGCACGTCCCATGTTTTGCACATACCTTGAATTTGGTGGTGCAGAATTTTTTAAAAAACGACAGGGGCGTGCAAGAGATGCTGACGGTGGCCAGAAATATTGCGGGACACTTTCGGCGTACAGGCACCACGTACAGAAGACTGGAGCACCACCAAAAACTACTGAACCTGCCCTGCCATCATCTGAAGCAAGAAGTGGTAACGAGGTGGAATTCAACCCTCTATATGCTTCAGAGGTTGGAGGAGCAGCAAAAGGCCATTCAAGCCTATACAATTGAGCACGATATAGTAGGTGGAATGCACCTGTCTCAAGTGCAGTGGAGAATGATTTCAACGTTGTGCAAGGTTCTGATGCCCTTTGAACTTGCCACACGTGAAGTCAGTTCAGACACTGCCAGCCTGAGTCAGGTCATTCCCCTCATCAGGCTTTTGCAGAAGAAGCTGGAGGCATTGAAGAAGGAGCTAAAAGGGAGCGATTCCGCTAGGCATGTGGGACTTGTGGATGCAGCCCTTAATTCGCTTAACAAGGATTCACGGGTGGTCAATCTGTTGAAATCAGAGCACTACATTTTGGCCACCGTGCTCGATCCTAGATTTAAAGCCTACCTTGGATCTCTCTTTCCGGCAGACACAGGTCTGCTGGGGTTGAAAGACCTGCTGGTGACAAAATTGTCAAGTCAAGCGGAACGCGACCTGTCAACATCTCCTCCTTCACATTCTCCCGCAACTGGGGGTGCGAGGAAAAGGCTCAGAATTCCGAGCCCACCCGCTGGCGGTGATGCAGGGCAGTCTGGAGCGACTGCTGATGCTGACATCTGGTCCGGACTGAAGGACCTGACAACGATTACGGACATGTCGTCTACTGTCACTGCATATGATTCTCTCAACATTGATAGAATGGTGGAGGATTATATGAGTGACCGCATCCAAGTAGGCACGTCACACAGTCCGTACTTATACTGGCAGGAAAAAGAGGCAATTTGGAGGCCCTTGCACAAACTGGCTTTATTCTACCTAAGTTGCCCTCCCACAAGTGTGTACTCCGAAAGAGTGTTTAGTGCCGCCGCTCACCTTGTCAGCAATCGGCGTACGAGGTTACATCCAGAAAATGTGGAGAAGATGATGTTCATTAAAATGAATTATAATCAATTCCTCCGCGGAGACATTGACCAGCAGCAATTGCCTCCACAAAGTACACAGGGAGCTGAGATGGTGGATTCCAGTGGGGACGAATTGATAATCTGTGAGGAGGGGGATGTACACGGTGATATATCGGAGGGTGAAGATGAGGTGGACATCTTGCCTCTGTAGAGCCAGTTTGTGCAAGGAGAGATTAATTGCTTCTTTTTTGGGGGGGTCCAAACCAACCCGTCATATCAGTCACAGTCGTGTGGCAGACACTGTCACTGAAATGATGGGTTGGTTAAAGTGTGCATGTCCTGTTTTGTTTATACAACATAAGGGTGGGTGGGAGGGCCCAAGGACAATTCCATCTTGCACCTCTTTTTTCTTTTCTTTTTCTTTGCATCATGTGCTGATTGGGGAGGGTTTTTTGGAAGGGACATCCTGCGTGACACTGCAGTGCCACTCCTAGATGGGCCCGGTGTTTGTGTCGGCCACTAGGGTCGCTAATCTTACTCACACAGTCAGCTACCTCATTGCGCCTCTTTTTTTCTTTGCGTCATGTGCTGTTTGGGGAGGGTTTTTTGGAAGGGACATCCTGCGTGACACTGCAGTGCCACTCCTAGATGGGCCCGGTGTTTGTGTCGGCCACTAGGGTCGCTAATCTTACTCACACAGTCAGCTACCTCATTGCGCCTCTTTTTTTCTTTGCGTCATGTGCTGTTTGGGGAGGGTTTTTTGGAAGGGACATCCTGCGTGACACTGCAGTGCCACTCCTAGATGGGCCCGGTGTTTGTGTCGGCCACTAGGGTCGCTAATCTTACTCACACAGCTACCTCATTGCGCCTCTTTTTTTCTTTGCGTCATGTGCTGTTTGGGGAGGGTTTTTTGGAAGGGACATCCTGCGTGACACTGCAGTGCCACTCCTAGATGGGCCCGGTGTTTGTGTCGGCCACTAGGGTCGCTAATCTTACTCACACAGTCAGCTACCTCATTGCGCCTCTTTTTTTCTTTGCGTCATGTGCTGTTTGGGGAGGGTTTTTTGGAAGGGCCATCCTGCGTGACACTGCAGTGCCACTCCTAGATGGGCCCGGTGTTTGTGTCGGCCACTAGGGTCGCTAATCTTACTCACACAGCTACCTCATTGCGCCTCTTTTTTTCTTTGCGTCATGTGCTGTTTGGGGAGGGTTTTTTGGAAGGGCCATCCTGCGTGACACTGCAGTGCCACTCCTAGATGGGCCCGGTGTTTGTGTCGGCCACTAGGGTCGCTAATCTTACTCACACAGCTACCTCATTGCGCCTCTTTTTTTCTTTGCGTCATGTGCTGTTTGGGGAGGGTTTTTTGGAAGGGCCATCCTGCGTGACACTGCAGTGCCACTCCTAGATGGGCCCGGTGTTTGTGTCGGCCACTAGGGTCGCTAATCTTACTCACACAGCTACCTCATTGCGCCTCTTTTTTTCTTTGCGTCATGTGCTGTTTGGGGAGGGTTTTTTGGAAGGGACATCCTGCGTGACACTGCAGTGCCACTCCTAGATGGGCCCGGTGTTTGTGTCGGCCACTAGGGTCGCTTATCTTACTCACACAGCGACCTCGGTGCAAATTTTAGGACTAAAAATAATATTGTGAGGTGTGAGGTATTCAGAATAGACTGAAAATGAGTGTAAATTATGGTTTTTGAGGTTAATAATACTTTGGGATCAAAATGACCCCCAAATTCTATGATTTAAGCTGTTTTTTAGTGTTTTTGGAAAAAAACACCCGAATCCAAAACACACCCGAATCCGACAAAAAAAATTCGGTGAGGTTTTGCCAAAACGCGTTCGAACCCAAAACACGGCCGCGGAACCGAACCCAAAACCAAAACACAAAACCCGAAAAATTTCAGGCGCTCATCTCTAGAAAATATCAGTGCGAGTGTGATTGCAACAGCGCCTTGGCACGTGTGCAGTGTGATAGTAGCATATGTGCAGTCTGACGATAATCGCTCTGTTGCATGAAGATCGGTATTGCATACAAACATGAATCAGGCCCCTAAACACAGGAAAAAGGGGGGGACTGTTGATCCTGGACCAAGCTGAAATGTATAAAGAATTGAATGCGTTTACCAACAATACATGTAGTGTTGGAAGACAAGCTCTCATTCAGCTTCAGTTGCAGTTTTGCTAATTTAGCAAAACTGCAACTGCTATCAGATGCATGCTGAAGGCCGCCCAGCATGCTAATGGCTGCCAGCTATGTGATCACAATTTAATTGCGATTGCATCGTTGAATAAGGGAAGACCCATGCCTGCAAAAGCATTGGGGTGCTGCCATTTTCCTAATCGTTTCGGCTGCATGTGATGTCACGTTGTTGCCCAGAATACGGCCCAGACACGCTCCATTTCCGACGTCATGACTCTGCAATGCCGTGTCGCTGCCTCCGATCGCCTTTGCCTGTCAATCAAGCAGAGGCATTCATATTCGCATTGCCCTGCCTGCGCAGAACCGGTCCTGCGTGTGCGCACTGGGCAGGAAATCCGCAATATGTGACGAATCTCTAATGCGATCAATACTTAATAAGGTCCAAAATCCCTTAATTACTGAACAGAGAGGTTTATGCAAGGAAGCAACAAAAAAACAACAACAACAAAAAAAAAGAAGTAAACCTCTTTTTGGGGGGCACACATATTGTTAGATTAAAAATATACTTTTATTGTATGTATGTATATATTGACAATGTATATAATATTTGTCCTATTAAAAACACGTTAAAGGTTAAAGAACACAGTACGTAATTGGCGCAAAAAGTACCGCAAGGGTACGCCCTTAACTATACCTTAAGGAATGTACCTATACTGTAAACATTTGTGCAGTGATAATGTGTAGATGTAATGCAGTGTAACCTTGTTAGCTTAAAAGCTGTATGAGCGACTATGACGCTCTGAGAACCTTTATGCATTTATAATAATCAATCAAATACCGGTCTAAGGTTCTAACGCCTTTAGTGAGAGAATGAACGTTCAAAAAGAATAATACAATACAAGCTATACACTACCAAAATAACATAGAATATCTAACCAAGTAACTAACATATAATACAATAAAGACACAAGTACGTTTAAGGGGGAGGGGAGAGAGAGGGGGAGAGAGAATGGCTAACAATAACAATAAGACAATATGGTTATATGGCTGCAGAGAAACTTACACATGTGAGGAACAATCGCTGCGCAGTTAGTCAATGCTGAGAATCTTTGTGGAGAAAATACTTGTGCTTACCCATACTGGCTGTCCCTATATACACAACCCTACAATACCGCATGGGACAGAAGCTAGACTCCATTTTGGGAAAACTCCCATGATTCCAAAGACTGCAGCACATGGTTCAAAGGGGGAGGGGAAAACACCCAGCAGCAGCTATCTTCTACAAACCAACTAATTATATTCCACATTCCAATCCAACTTCCTAGAACCATCTTGTTCAATTTCACAATTTTAAACCAACTTCGTTTATTGCCTACAGTCCATGTTATATGAATCACCAGATCACAATGTAACCACACATCCCAGCATGCCATTGCTACAAGCACATGACTACAGTAACAAAAGGAAGTATGCTTTGACTTCAAACCTTCAGCAAGATGCATCATGTAAAACTACTATAATCTGTTATAAATCACCAACCATAAATGTATACCAGGAATGCTATGCTACAGATTGTCTACTGTTCCAATTCATTACAGATTTCATAGAGTATTATCACCAACACATAACAATCACACAACTGCACAAGCCTCATTAACCTTAAGCCATTTGTATCTCCACTGTAACTATTCAATACCAATCAATTCACAACTACTTTAAACTATTCTATGCCAATCAGCCATGTGGATTCAATACTTAGCCTTTCGCTTGGAGCCTGGTGATAAGCAAGCCATTTCTTCTGGATGCCAGCTTGGTTCTGAGTGAGTGAGTGGCCCTGTGTTTTCCAGTGGGTATCTCATACCTGCATTACAGCTGTGGGGGTGTGTCAACCACAGGAAGTGTGTGTCTTTCACAGAAATCGTTGGGTGATGACTAACAAATTCCTGTCTTGTGGGAAGCTATTGTTTGGCGAATACTGTCTCACTGTCCACTTTCAGTTGAGACAATGACATCTCAGCAATCATTCTTCTGGAGACAAATCCAGCCCCATTTCGTAAACACAGGTGTTGGCCCTCCTCATTGAGTCTCAAAGCTCAGTATAATTAAAGGCTATTGTACTCCGTCTGCGGGACAGAAACTGACTATTCTTAGGTGTAATTTATTCGGAATACAATTAATCTTCAATTACTATTCCTGTGCTTAACTATGCATAAGAACACGTGAAGCCCTCCCAACATGCAAACTATTGTTTGGGGAATCTCTAAGGTCAAAGAGCCATCTTTAATATACCATACTTTGCTGAACTCAGGGGAATATTAACTTTTAAAATACATTATTTTGATTAAATATGCAGCGTGCACACACACATGAAGTGCATATATGGCAACGTGCAGCGTGATATTTTTCTGACTTTGACAATATATATATATATATATATATAAATTTTAGTAAGGTATATAGGGGCTAATGTATCGAGTTTTAAAACTCATTGCATATGATAAATGGTGCTCCAGCCAATCTGCACCTAACTGTCTTGTGTTTGAAAAATGAGAGCTGGGAGCTGATTGGCTGGAGGACCATTTATAATATGTTTTAAAACTTGCTAATAAATCGTCCCATATAATCGTA
Source organism: Pseudophryne corroboree (assembly GCF_028390025.1). NCBI lineage: Eukaryota > Metazoa > Chordata > Amphibia > Anura > Myobatrachidae > Pseudophryne > Pseudophryne corroboree. Next base: position 318,325,274 of record NC_086448.1, on the reverse strand, counting down.
TAAATACATAGGAAAAAGATAATGTAATTCTTCCTACTGGATATGACCAAATTTGGTATGTTTCCTTCTAAAAGTAGTGATTAAAAGAGGTTTACATCTTTCTTTCTTTTTTCTTGCTTATTTGCAAAAAACTCTGTTCATACTTTAACAATTTGCCTGGCATGGTCGTATCGTTTGCATCGCCACCAGGCAGGGCGTTATCTGATACACAGCGTAGGTGGCTGCAGGAAGAGAAACTTCCTGCAGATACCACTCTCAGAGGGTCTGCCCACTCTCTCTGCCTCCCTGTACCCACCCCCATTATCTGCTGTGCTGCCGATCGGTCAGCACAGCAGGACCCCCCACCCAGCGGCTGCACACCTTAGCAGATGCAGGGAAATTAACACCCCCAACCCCACCCCAGTCCTCCCCAGTGTGTACCTGGTGTGGTTGCAGCCACTGGGAAAATGAAAGTTGTGATGGCCGCAATGTTACCAATGTTACCGATGGTGAAGATCCAATGTTCCGATGTTTGGGAAAATAATATTTTTTTTTACAAATATTAAAAATGGATTTCTTTTTTGGATAACTTAAAATACATGTTCTTCATCTAAATCAGTCATTAAAAACCTGACAATTTCTGAGTTGTTTTTAGGAAAAAATATTGTCAGTTAAGTGGTTAAACACATTCAGGGCCTGAGCAAAGCTGTGAAGATGGGTGTGACTGTGCAGTCCAATAAGAAAGGGTAATTACAGATGGATTCAGTATAATTTACCGGCGGGCGAGATGCCGGCTGTCAATATCCTGACAGAATGCCGGCAGCGGGGCGAGCGCAAAGAGTCCCCTTGCGGTCTTGCCATGCTGCACTCGCCACGCTGTGGGTTCGGTGGCTCGCTGAGCTTGCCACAGGATCTAGTCCCACTCTATGGGTGACGTGGACACTCACGAGTGACAATAGTCATGTTGTGCAGAGATTCTGGCTGGCTGCATTGCTGACGATTGGGATTCCGGCATTGGTATCTTGACCGCCGGAATCACGACAGCCGGCAAATTAAACGCATCCCTAACAGACATGGAAGATTCTTACTAATTCTCCCATTTAGCAGCCATTTTTAAAAGATGTGTGGCTGCTATAGCACAGAAATGGAGGAAGCAGCAGAAAAGGGTGTGGTATGTTAGGTAGATTAGACTTAGGTCGACAGGGTCTAGGTCAGAGCCGGCCTTAGCTATAGGCAGGCTAGGCATTTGCCTAGGGCATTCAAGCATGTCTAGGGGCATCCAAGCATGTCCCTGCAGCATCTCATGCTGAGAGGGACAGTCCGCAAACTAACTGTTACTTTCCAAATGTATTCAATCAGTACTTGTATACACTGCTGTTTACATTTGTCAAAAAAAATGCACACTGTGCCTTAAACTTCCTCTGACATGCTTGAATGCCCCTGACTTGTGAGACCTCAGACAGACAGCAGAAGCCCAGTAAATGCAATTCCTGGACCTGTGACATTTTTACTGACTATATAAGGTTATTACTGGATGGCTTCTTATGATAACACATGTGTATTTTGGAAGACTGCTTCACAGAAACCTGACATCACCTATACTGCTTGTGCACATAAGGGAGGGGGACTCTGCCATCCTGTGTGTGTCCCTTATCCCTGTGCAAACCCCAGGTGTCTGCAGGGACATAACATGGGCAGTGTTCTCCCCACACTTTATTTCTCAGTCAGTCCATACCGTAAAATTCCCCTGCCATCTAGCACTGTAACGTGGTCAGTAAGTTGCGTTGTGCTATTTCTATATGAAACATCAGTGCAGCGTGATTTTCGGACACATCAGACTGGAGGGCAGAGCATTTAGCTCCCACAGTATAAAGTAAAGGGCATGCAGTAACAGACACCAGCAAACACACTGAATAGTGAAGAGAATGGACAGTTTCTACATGTTTGATACTGATCTTTTTGTATAACCAGCAAGTGTGGCAGTATCTGTGGCAGTATATGTGTATTATGGGCATTACTAATGTGGGGCATATGTGTAAGGTGCATTACTGTGTGGCATTATGTGTATTATGGGCATTACTAATGTGGGGCATATGTGTAAGGTTCCTTTACTGTGTGGAATTATATGTATTATGGTCATTACTGTGTGGCATTGTGCAGACTTGAACTGGCCCACAGGGTAACCCCCCGGAGGGCCCCACTACCTGAGCGTTGCAGGTACAGATGCAGAACTAGCGGCGGAGCTAGGGGGCACCAGACAAAATTTTGCCTAGGGCATCAAATTGGCTAGGGCCGGCTCTGGTCTAGGTCAAACACTATTGGTCGACAATAATTAGGTCGACATGGTTTCTAGGTCGACAGGGACTCTAGATCGACATGTACTAGGTCGACTTGAGAATGGTCGACATGAGTTTTTTTACCTTTTTTTGGTGTAGTTTTCTCCGTACAGTGACCGGGAACCCCAATTAGTGCACCGTGTCCCCTTGCATGGCTCGCGAGCTTCGGGCATGGTGACTCGCTCCGCTTCCGCTGCGCTCAGCACAACTCACCGTTCCCAAATGTAGTCCACGTGGATTGTAAAGTATGAAAAATTTAAAAAGCTGGGGGGAAAAATTTTAAAAACTCATGTTGACCTTGTGTCGTGTCGACCTAGAATATGTCGACCTAGAGTCCCTGTTGACCTGGAAACCATGTCGACCTACTTACTGTCGACCATAGTGTCGACCTAGGCAGTGTCAACCTACTTACTGTCGACCTAAAGACCGGATCCCGCAGGAAAATATATTGACTACTTGGGAATGCTACTTCAAACTACAGAAAACAGAAAGGTCAGTTCAGGGAGACTAATAATCTGAATGTTGGATACAAATAATCTGAATAGTGGATAAAAGTACAGTATGGGGCACCATATAGCTGTGTCCTCATTCAGCCATCCTTTTTTTCCATATAGTGTGAGATGCATGGCAGGACTTAGATGCTCAAACTCAGGTAGCGATTCCCAGACTTGTATACCAATAGATCTTAATTTAACATCTGTGTCTCATTATAGCTACATCCATACTTGTTACAGTGTACTGGGTGTTTAGGATCAGTTTATTTGTTACAATGGAGTTGGTAGAAAATCACAGATTAAGCGCAATGGTGCGTGACTGGATGCATGGCACAACTCACCATATCAGTCCATAGTCTTTTGCCTATTATAGGTTCTGAGTAGAAAAGCCGTTATCATACTAAATGGAAACAAGATGGATTTTAAATTTAAGTAATTTGTTATTTTATACCTAAAACTTAAGTAAACAAGTTTACCTTTTAATTAATTATGACCAGTGGCGGCTCCTACCCTTAGAGTTAAAGGGGCTGCAATTGTCTAGCTACTGCTGGTTGCACATGGTCAGGGCCATACACAGTGTAGCCTTATAATAGACTGATAATGTAAATATGTGTGAGGAAATATATAGTTTAATGGAAATTTTAATGTAATGTATTGTGTATATATATATATCAATTTATTAAGGAAGAGGAGTGTGGGGTATAAGCAAAAATATGGAATAAGTTGAATGTATAAAATGTTTATAATTTAATGAATTTAGGCTGTTAGGTATAGAAGGGAATATGTGTGGTGTATTTGTGATAATTACTTTGTGAGGGAGGCAGGATAATACAGTAGAAGTTGTCAGTGAGACTTATAGTTTTTACTGACAGAGCTGATGGAAAATTCTAGAGGTGCCTCGAGCGCCCGCGAGCACTACAGTGAAGGCTGGTGGCAGGGGGGATAGCGCGAGGCATAAGCGGGAAGGGGACAGCACGAGCCCGAGTCTGGGGGAGCAGACTGCTGTTCCCCCTGTTCGTGGGTGCACTCGGGTCTTCAGCGCTGCTGTGAGAGCTGTGCGGCAGCACATGGAGACCGAGTAGCGCGGCCAATACAGGGCAAAGCTAAGCAGCGGCGGGGAGCAGAGGTGGTAAGCGGAGATTCCCCCCAGCACTGCCTATACCCTGAGTACCTGGTGGAGGCTCAGCGGGAGAAGGGACGGCTGGCCGGGGGGGAGGCAGTGTGGAGAAGCGGCCAGTTAGACGGAAGGACGGAGGGAATCGCTTCCACAGCAACAGAGAGGAAGCTAACCTTGCAGCCTCCTGATTCGCCGCCTGCAGAGAGGGGCCAGCCCAGCAGAGACAGTCATTCCTGAGGGAGGAGTCGGGGGAGAAGGCAGCGCAGACTCTACAAGCTGTAAGTGAGACTAAGCAGAGCAGCATACAGCTACACCTCACTGGCTTTTGAAATGTAAACCAGCTTGAATCAACCAGTGGTTTGCAGAATAGGGTGGCTGAAGTAAATATTGAGCCCAACGCCGCCAGCCCTTGGTCCTAATATAAGATACTGCCACAATGCGTTTATAGACTGGCCAGGAGATATACCATGTCACCCTTTTATATTTAGAGGTTGAACAGTTATTGCCTCAAAGGAACACTTATAGATCAGACAGGGAGAACTATATGAATATATATATATATATATATATATAGTGAGTGAGAGGGTCTCTTACTTGGAGTAGCAGAGGGGCTGTGATTGTGCGGGTGTGAGGGGCTTTTTTTTTTTTATTAGCAGGAGCTGGAAGCCGAGTGAAAAGGAGGTGCAGTGAGCTGGAACAACTGCAACTGCTAAGTGGAGTATAGGTGCCGCAGGAGAGAGTACTACGGCTGCATAAAAGTGAAGGACCAAGAACCGCACAAAGATAGATAAGTATAAGCCAGCTTAATTTATTGTATAAGTGAGATTGCTTGTCTTCTACTTTTTATTTTTGCTGCTTTTTCTGTGAGAGTAACAGGGAGTTAGACCTTACAAACAATATGGGAGGGGCTGTGATTGAAGACCTCACTCAGTGCATGTCGTGCAAGATGTATGCACACCTGGAGCTACCGGCCCAGTGTGATTACATCTGCACGAGGTGTGTGCGAACTGTTGCCCTGGAAGCCCAGGTAACTGATCTAGAGCAAACCGTTACGCGACTGAGGGGGATTTACAATCATGAGCGTAGTTTAGACAGAACGGTGGAGGAGTTGCGGGAGGGGTCACTGGTAGAAGAGGATGATGATCAGGTAGCTAGTTGGGTCACAGTTAGAAGGAAGAAAAAGAGGGGGAGGCACGACATCTCCGAACTATCAAACCCGAACAAATTTGCCAGATTGGACGAGGAATCGGAGGATGATAGTGAAGAAATGACGGTGCCGGAGGAGACTGCTCCCTCTAGCATCCAGAGGTGCGGTCCTTCTGGCGCGGTTGGGATAAAAGATAGAGAGGTACCTAGTCAGATGGTGGTGGTAGGGGATTCTATCATCAGGAAGGCAGATAGGGCAATCTGCTACCGGGACCGTGATCGCCGTACAGTCTGTTGTCTCCCGGGTGCTCGGGTACGGCACATCGCGGACCGGGTAGATAGATTGTTGGGAGGGGCTGGCAAAGACCCAGCGGTCTTGGTGCACGTTGGCACCAATGACAAAGTTAGCGGAAGGTGGGATGTCCTTAAGAAAGACTATAGGGACTTAGGAAAGAAACTGAAGGCAAGGACATCCAAGGTAATATTCTCGAAATTATTACCCGTGCCACGCGCTAGTCCAGGGAGGCAGAGGGAGATTAGGGAGGTAAATGTGTGGCTTAGGGATTGGTGCAGGAAAGAGGGGTTTGTGTTCCTGGAACACTGGGCGGACTTCTCAGTCAGGCGCCATCTATTTTGTCGTGACGGATTGCACCTGACTGAGGAGGGGGCAGCGGTGCTGGGGGGAAGGATGGTTAGAAGGTTGGAGTAGATTTTAAACTAGGAGCCTGGGGGGAGGGTTTAGCTAGAAACTACGGGTCATGCAGTGAGAATAGTGGGGATGGCGGTAGTAAACGAAATGGGGGAGAAGTTGGGGGGAGGGTAAGAGCAGGCGGTAAGGTTACTAACATGGGTACTAAAAGGGATTTTACCAAAGCACTAACCAATGACGCTTACAGGTCATCCTTGCTACATAAGGTGAAAGATGTCCCTAACGCAAGGGAAAATACTTATCTTAGTTGTATGTATGTAAACGCCAGAAGCATTACTGGTAAAAAGGGCGAACTAGAAATACTTGCAGCAAGCAAACAGTATGATATTATAGGCATTACTGAAACTTGGTGGGATGAATCTCATGATTGGACAGTCAATCTAGAGGGCTATTCACTGTTTAGGAGAGACAGACTAAATAAAAAGGGTGGAGGGGTGTGTCTTTACGTAAAGCCGTTTTTAAAACCTAATATATGGGAAGATATTCAGGAGGGGACTGTAGACACTGTCGAGACATTATGGGTAGAAATTGCATGCGGGGAAAAAGGAATAAAAAAGTTAGTATTGGGTGTATGCTATAGGCCGCCTGGTATCAACGCATCTGATGATGAATTGTTACTAAAGCAAATTGAAAGAGCAGCAGGAGTAGGAGACATAGTAGTAATGGGAGATTTTAACTATCCAGAGATAAACTGGAAAAACGATTCATGTGATACTGCTAGGGGCAATATGTTTTTAAAAACACTTAATGATAACTACTTAGTCCAACTAATTGAGGAACCAACTAGGTACAATGCAATCTTAGACCTGGTATTAACAAACAATGGGGATTTGGTATCAGGTATTATAGCAGGGGAACCTATAGGAAACAGCGACCACAATATGGTCACATTCAATATCAGTTTCTATAAACAGCCCTATACTGGCTCAACTAGGACTTTAAACTTTAGCAAAGCAAATTTTGAAAAGATGAGGGTATTTTTCAGGGATATTGAATGGGAAGGTTTGTTTTTAGGAAAAAATACTACGGAGAAATGGGAGGTACTAAAATTCCTGCTAGCTAAAAATACACTCAAATGTATTCCTATGAGTAGCAAAAAAAGGAATAAAAATCATAAACCAATGTGGCTTAACAAAAAGATTAAGGAACTTATGGGCAAGAAAAGGCGAGCATTTAAAAAATACAAATCTGACGGGGAAGCAGAGTCATTTCAGCACTATAAGGAATGTAACAAAATTTGCAAAAAGGAAATAAGAGCGGCTAAAGTAGAAACTGAAAAACTAGTAGCAAAGGAAAGCAAAGCGAATCCCAAAAAATTCTTTAAATACATTAATAGCAAGAGATTAAAGAAGGAGAGTATAGGCCCTTTAAAAGACAAGTTGGGAGTCTTAAGCAAAAATGACAATGACATAGCGGACACACTAAATGAGTTTTTTTCAACAGTATTCACTCGTGAGGACCCAATTCAGGGACTAACGCACAATCTCAATAATGAGAATATCACACTGATAGGTACTTATTTAAGCGAGGAAGTAGTCTGTGACCGATTAAAACATTTAAAGATTAATAAATCACCAGGGCCCGATGGTATTCATCCAAGGGTTCTAATGGAGCTTCACTCTGAACTGGCAAAACCGCTATCTTTGATCTTTAAGGATTCAGTTATATCAGGTATGGTTCCCAAAGACTAGCGTATAGCGGAAGTAGTGCCTATATTCAAAAAGGGAAGTAAAGCTGAACCAGGTAATTATAGACCAGTTAGTCTTACATCTATAGTGGGGAAAGTATTGGAAGGTATTCTAAGAGATAGTATTCAGAAGTTCCTTGAAACCAATAAGGTCATTAAAAGGAATCAACATGGGTTTATGAAGGACAGATCCTGTCAAACCAACTTACTTGGCTTTTATGAAACAGTAAGCGCAAACCTAGATCAGGGTAAAGACGTGGATGTAATCTTTTTAGACTTTGCCAAAGCGTTCGATACTGTACCACACACGAGACTTATCTACAAGCTACAAGAATCAGGGCTAGGAAGCACAATATGCACTTGGGTCAAAAACTGGTTAGATAATAGGAAGCAGCGCGTTGTGGTTAATGGATCTTTTTCAACTTGGACTGAAGTGCTAAGTGGTGTGCCGCAAGCAGGGCCGGTGCAAGGTTTCTCAACACCCTAGGCAAAACTTCAGCCTGCTGCCCCCCCCCCCCCCAAAACCACACACCAGTACCTACTATCCATCCCCTCAGATGAAAGTGTGGAGTTGGCATCTTACAAGATGCCCCCCAGTAGTAAGGCCCCCAGCAGTTTAGCCCCCAGCAGTTATGCCCCGCAGTAGTAATGCCTCCAGCGGTTTGCCCCCAGTAGTAATGCCCCCACTAGTTTAGCCCCTGTAGTTATGCCCCCTGCAGTCATGTGCTCCAGTAGTAATGCCCCCAGTAATAAATAATGCCCCCTGTAGTAATGCCCCCAGTAGTAATGTGCCCCAGTAGTAATGCCCCCCCTGTAGTAATGCGCCATGTAGTAATGTGCCCAGTAGTTATGCCCCCAGCAGTAATGTGCCCCACTAGTAATGCCCCCCAGTAGTAATGCCCCCAGCAGTAATGTGCCCCAGTAATAATGCTCCCCCTATAGTAATGTGCCATGTAGTAATGTGCCCAGTAGTTATGCCCCCAGCAGTAATGTGCCCCACTAGTAATGCCCCCAGTAATAATGCCCCCCTGTAGTAATGCCCCCCTGTAGTAATGCCCCCAGTAATAATGCCGCCCTGTAGTAATGCCCCCACTAGTTTAGCCCCTGTAGTTATGCCCCCTGCAGTAATGTGCTCCAGTAGTAATGTCTCCAGTAATAAATAATGCCCCCCCTGTAGTAATGCGCCATGTAGTAATGTGCCCAGTAGTTATGCCTCCAGCAGTAATGTGCCCCAGTAGTAATGCCCCCCTGTAGTAATGCCCCAGTAATAATGCCCCCCTGTAGTAATGCCCCCCTGTAGTAATGCCCCCAGTAATAATGCCCCCCTGTAGTAATGCCCCCAGTAATAATGCCCCCCTGCAGTAATGCGCCATGTAGTAATGTGCCCCAGGAGTTTGCCCTCAGTAGCTTGCCCCCTTGTAGTTAGCCCCTCAGCAGCTTGCCCCCAGTAGATAAACACACAATAAAAAACACAAAAAAACCCCACAATACTTACCGAGCCCCGCTCCCGCGTTCGGCCGCTGCTGTCCTCTCGGAGTCTCTCATAGCGCGCACTCACTGAGCCGGAAGCCGGAGCTCAGTAGTGAGCTCCTGCCGCCATTGTGAGAGAGAGAGCCGGGCGCCCGCTGGTAACACAATCTCAGCGGGCGCCCGGCTTATCCCTGCGGCGGCAGTGGAGGTGGCGATACAGCGGGTTACTTTAACCCCTGGACATCAGTATATATTTTTAGGCCTTTTTTCCCCTTCCAGTAACCCATATGACAGTATGTAATGGCAGAGTGTGTGTGTGTGTGTGTGGGGGGGGCGGTGTCATACACAGGAGTCGTGCAGCGGGATGCAATCACGGAGCGGCCAGGGGGTGATCAGGGGGTGTGTAATATATATGTGGCATACAAAATCGTGGGTGGTGGATGGGGGCGGGTAATATGCGGGGTGACATCGCGGCACTCAGTTGTTGTGGCGCGGGAATATGTTGGGTGTTGCAAATAGGACCAGACAATTACTACACTACACCTGTGACAAGAGACAGCTTACATGTGCATAGATTGTTAGAGACAATGGTTACACTTACACACTGTCAGTGCTGCTGGGCAGCTACGGTATCCCTGCTCTTCATCTCCTTAAGGAAGAGGAGAAGCTCAGCTAAGGCAAGCATTCACTGGCAGCGTGAAGTGCCGCCCTCAAGTGGCCGCCGCCCATAGGCAGCTGCCTAAAGCTGCCTAGTGATAGCACCGGCCCTGGCCGCAAGGCTCAGTATTAGGACCGCTATTGTTCAATATTTTCATTAACGACCTAACAGAAGGTCTAGAGAGCATGGTGTCAATTTTTGCAGATGATACCAAATTGTGTAAGGCTATAAATACAGAGGAGGATGCCGAGTCTCTTCAGAACGACTTAGTTAAATTAGAAGCATGGGCAGCCAAATGGAGAATGCGCTTCAACACAGACAAGTGTAAGGTAATGTACTGTGGTAACAAGAACATAAATTACACCTACCTACTAAATGGGGTAAAATTAGGGGATTCTGTACTGGAAAAGGACTTAGGTGTCCTCATAGATAGCAAGCTAAGCAGTAGTACCCAAAGTAGGACTGCAGCAAAGAAGGCTAATAAGATATTAGCATGCATAAAACGGGGTATTGATGCTAGGGACGAGAGTATTATACTCCCGTTATATAAATCACTAGTGAGGCCACACCTTGAATACTGTGTACAATTCTGGGCACCGTACTACAAAAAGGATATCCTGGAGCTTGAAAAGGTACAGAGGAGGGCGACCAAACTAATTAAGGGCATGGAGACGATGGAATACAAGGAAAGGCTTGAAAGACTAGGCATGTTTACATTGGAAAAGCGGAGACTAAGAGGGGATATGATCAACATCTACAAATATATAAGGGGACAATACACAGAGCTTGCGCGGGACCTGTTTTTGGTTAGATCAACACAGAGGACTCGTGGACACTCGCTCAGGTTAGAGGAGAGGAGATTCCGCACAATACGACGTAAAGGCTTTTTCACGGTAAGGACAATACATGTTTGGAATTCCCTGCCCGAGGGAGTTGTAATGGCGGAATCTGTCAACACCTTTAAGAATGGGTTAGATAAATTCCTAATGGATAAGGATATCCAGGGGTATGGTGCATAGTCATGCATTATAATTACTATAAATAGGGATAAAATGCAACGGCTGACAGCAGCATCAGTCAGACATTTTAGTCAAATCATCATGCATAGGAGACCACAAATAGGTTGAACTCGATGGACAATTGTCTTTTTTCAACCTCAGATACTATGTTACTATGTTACTATATATATATATATATATATATATATATATATTGTTGGACAGTTCTAAGTACCTAAGAAGAGAGTGGTATGGAAAGTCTAAATTAGCCGAGTTGAGGAATAAGTGCACTGATTAATATATATATATATATATATATATATATATATATATAGTTTTAAAGCTACAAAGGAGATTTTACAAGGACATTAATTTGCAGTGTGTCAAGTAATTGAAACATCACAGCAGCAGCAGTTGAGACTAATGCAGTTACAGGACACCAGCTACTATAACAAATAGTATTTCAGCAAGAAAGGATACAATTGTAGCAGAGTGTAGGATATCTCATGCAGACTGAATCTCAGACATTGCCTGCTACCTTTTAATGTCAAAACTCTGGTATGATTAAGGAGATGAACATAACACTGCACAAACTGCTCATCCTATGATTGAGTCCCGGAGCGGGTTAATATCAGTATGACACACAGAGTAAAGTATATTCTGCTATAAAAGGAAAAAGGGAACTAAACCCAACAGAGAAAAAGTAGAGGCTTACCGCTCATTTAAATTTGGATGTCAAGCAAGTTATTTGCCAGTGTACACTGAATTAAGGGCCCAGACATTGCACTTATATTCTTTGAGTACCCGGGTAACTCCAACCTTAACATTACAATATTTTTTTTGTATTGCATGCAAAATAACTTGTATAGGTTTTAAAGGGAGACAGTGGGATGGGATTGAAAATGTGTTTCCTTTATTGTGCTTGACAGAATGTTTTGCCTTTAATCCTTAAATATCTTTGTGGTAATAAAACACACCTACTTATACTTACCATATGCATTGTGATTTGAAATTCTGTCCGGAGATCCTGGAGATACAAAGAGAAGAACTGGTATAATAATATATTGTAAAGTATGCACATATGTATATGAGGCAGATAGACACACAATTATTATCCATTGTTAGGAAAAGGCTTACCCAGGCAAGCCTAAGTAATTAGCTTGGGTGGAGGCACAAGTATTGAGTAATCATCCCTTAGTGTAATAACTGAAAAAAAAAGTTTCTTGCTAGGACATTAAGGGAGGGGTTACAACAGCTAGCCTGGCCCTGGCAATGCTGGGGGCATGGCCTAATAATGGAGGTGTGGCCATGCCCCCTTTCAAAAATTAATCTTGCAAACGGCCTTTAATGCACCTCGAAGCGGTGCCGACAAGCACAGAAGGGGAGAGGCAGCTGCTAACTGACAAGAAGGGGGGTTGTGAGGACCCGGGCCCCTCCAAGAAGCTTAGGCCTGAGATTTTATTACCTGCCGCCCCCCCCCTCCCTTCCTCTGGGCATCACTGCACATGGTGCACCACATGCAGATAGTCTACTTTAAATGACCTTAAACTATGGTATACCATATGGTCGCCATTGTGCTGACTGAGAGGGCAATCCAGGTAAAAGTACAAACTAACTGATCAGCCGCTTGATGTGTCGGCCCTCAGGCGGAGCAGTAAACATCCACTTTAACACCATATTCATAGGTATTGCTTTCACAATCTCACTGAAATGCTTTTTCAAGGCAAGTATGCTTAGAATTCTAATATAATTTTCTTATTAATGGGTGGGGGATGGAGCGCAACTGTAGCCGGAGCTCACTTGGGATAGGGGTACAGTGGCAGATTTTTACTGGGGGTGCTGCAGTCCCACAGCCCCTAGGTAAAATTCACCACTGATTATGACACAACATAAACAAAAAGCAATAGCCATAATCATTAAAGCGGTCAATGTTGTCTTTCAATCTTACAAAGTAAAAACCACAAGCACCAGCATGCCTTTTCTTGTTAATTACATTTGGTTCATGCTGGATCATAAATGTTCACAATACCTGTAGATTCAGGATAATGGAAAAGGCACCCTAAATCCCACCTTTTATACAAAGATTTAAAAAATAAAAAATAAATTACATTTAAATTAAACATAAATAGATTCCCCAAAATACATTGCTTATAAAATAAACGTATACTGTATATCTTTCTTTATATTCCAACTGAAAAAATAGGTAGCTGCATTGTAATTGAGAAAACATGTTTGATACTTCGGGATTTTTTCATTACTATTATATTCGTGGCCTTCCAATAGCACCTCAAACCCTGTGCTGACAAGGCTAGGGCTGGTCTACAATATAACATGGGGACCCCCTGCTTGAGGGATACCCTATTAAGATGAAACTGGCCCAGTAGACCTGTCCTGTGGTAGGTTTCCAGGCCAAATTGTTTGGATGGTTTTGGTGGAAATAGAGATATATCTATAATGAGCTATTGCGACTGTCGTACAGTAAGAACCAAGCAGGGTTGTACTGGGGGGCCAGCTAATTATCCAGAGTGCCCACACCGCTTCAATCCTCTGCTCATTTCAGTGAGGGGATGGGGCTTAGCAGGCCATGATGAGGGGGATCCTGTCCAGCATGTTCTGGCTGTGTCAGAACACAGGGGCTTCACTGGTGAACTGTTTAATTACTGGCAGCTGGTTCCTATTCTAAAGAATCGTCCAGCTCCTAAACTGCAGATGCCCAAGTACTCCCTCACCTCCTTGAGACCCCACCCAATCACCCTGAGTCCCCACCCCTCTTCTCATCCATCCTGTCTATTCAGCTACTCCCTCCCATCCCTGCCTGAGACCCCACCATCTCACCCCTTTCCTCTCTGTATTCTTTCACAAAGGAGCATTGCAGACTCAGGACTCTCTGGACCTCCACAGGGACCAGACAGATTCTCCCACTTGGACAGTTCAGTGCCAGTGGACATGTGAAAATGTATTATTGTTATCTAGGTGAATGGTATATTTATACAATGGTGAGAGGTGTATTTGTTGTTTTTAGGGGGGGTTGGTATGAGTTGTAAGGGGAAGGATGTATTCATGTAATGTGTGTGGGGGGTGGGGGGTTACAGTAGGGTGTTTTATTATTGTATGTATGTGTGTGAGGGCTATATTCATATTATCTGTGTTATATGTGGATCATTATATGGCATGTTACTGCAACACTTTCTGCATTGCAGTATATGGCACTATGTTGTTTCTATATTAGATGGTCGTCACTGCGTTACTCTCTGTAGTATACGGCAGTCACTGCATTGCTCTCAGCATTATATGGCGGTCACTGCAATGCTCATATAATTATATGACGGGCACTGCAACACTCTCTGTATAATATGGCAGGCACTGCAACACTTTCTGTATAATATAGCAGGCACTGCAACACTCCGTGCATTTTATGGCGGTCACTGCAATGTTTCCTGTATTATATGGTGGTCAATGTGTTGCTCTTTGTATTATATTTCAGACACTGCATTGCGTTTTGTATTATATGGCGGGACTTGCAGTGCTCCCTGCATTATGTGATGGGCACTGAGACACTCTCTGTATAATATGACATGCACTACAACACTCTTTGCATTGTATGGCGGTCACTACAATGCTCCCTGTATTAGATGGCTGTCAGTGAGTTGCTCTTTGTATTGTGGTCACTGCAACCCTGTCTCTAGAATATGGCAGGAATTGCAACGCTTTCTGCCACACTCCTTCAGTGAACTGGCCACACCTCTTTAGCTTTGTACTACTTCCCTTTAGTGAGCCCTATATTTGAATTCCCCCTGTGGGTCCTTCAAGCCCCAGTATTCTGCCTTCTCACTGGCATGCACAGCCCAGGACTTTCCCACAGTGTCTGTCAGTAAACAGTAACAAGATCACAAAACATGATAACAAGCCACCGTATAATACCCCTTTCACACAAAGGTTTCCACTCCGGGAACCCAGGTTGTTTTCTGTGTGAAAGGATCAACCCCGTTGAAATTCCTGAGACTTTGACCCAGGAGTTTACCAGGGCTGGAGACCCTGGTAATTTTGACCTGGGTTGACCCTTTCACACAGAAAAAATACCTGTATTGATCTGCAAGTTACTGGGTAGAACTGCTTCACATGGTAATTGCTTCCTTGTATGAAGGGGGGGGGGGGGGGGGGGGGGTCAGGCTGGGTCCGGCTAAGCGACCGGCATTGAAATGCCTAGAAAAAGACAGCAATTTTAGATGTTTCTGTCTGAAAAGGGTATCATTAAGATTTATAAAATATAAGGTGTATTCCAGAAGGTACTGTAATAATAAACAGTGGAACTCACTATAATAAAGCAACCTCTCTCATGCACAATAGTGACCTATATGTACAGTGCCAGTTACCTGTCAGACGACAGACCCCTGTGCTCAGGGTGAGCAACCCTTTGGAAGCCATTATTCTTTACTGGAGCTGGAGCTAAATATAAATAGAGATGTGCGGCGGGCACTTTTCGTGTTTTGGTTTTGGATCTGGATCCTCGCTCGTGTTTTGGATCTGGATTGGTTTTGCCAAAACCACCCTTTCTGGTTTTGGATCTGGATGATTTAAAAAAAAACCCCACAAAAATAGCTAAATTCACAGAATTTGGAGGTCATTTTGATCCTACAGTATTATTAACCTCAATAACATTCATTTCCACTCATTTCCAGTCTAATCTGAAAATCTCACAATATTATTTTTAGGCCAAAAGGTTGCACCGAGGTAGCTGGCTGACTTTGCTAAGCGACACAAGTGGGCGGCACAAACACCTGTCCCATCTAGGAGTGGCACTGTAGTGGCAGACAGGATGGCACTTTTAAAAACTAGGCCCCAAACAGCTCATCATGCAAAGAAGAAAAAGAGGTGCAATGAGGTAGCTGGATGACTTTGCTAAGCGACACAAGTATGCTGCCGGCACAAACACCTGGCCCATCTAGGAGAGGCATTGCAGTGTCAGACAGGATGGCATATTTAAAAAATAGGCCCCAAACAGCACATCATGCAAAGAAGAAAAAGAGGTGCAGTGAGGTAGCTGGATGGCTAAACTAAGCGACAAAAGTGTACGGCAAAAACACCTGGCCCATCTAGAAGTGGCACTGCAGTGGCAGACAGGATGGTACTTTTAAAAACTAGGCCACAAACAGCACATCATGCAAAGAAGAAAAAGAAGTGCAATGAGGTAGCTGGATGACTTTGCTAAGTGACACAAGTGTGTGGCACAAAAACCTGGCCCATCTAGGAGTGTCACGCAGTGGCTGAATGTCGAAAGTTGCCCGAAGTTTTTCGGGCCACCGACAGCATTTTCTGCACGCCCCTGTCATTTGAAAAAAAATTCTGCACCACCAAATTAATTGTATGTGCAAAACATGGGACGTGCTGGAATTTGCCCATATGTAATACATGCACAATATTGGTGGACTTATATAGCAGTACCCCTGAACTTATACGGCTGCACCACTGGACTGGACTTACACGGCAGTACCCCTGAACTTATACGGCAGTACGCCTGAACTTATATAGCTGCACCACTGGACTGAACTTACATGGCTGTACCACTGGACTTATACAGCAGTACCCCATGACTTATATGGCAGTACCCCTGAACTTATACGGCAGCACAGGACACCACCACTGGACTGATGCAGCACAACACAGCACCATTGCACTGGACTTATACAACAGCAGCACTGGACTTATGGCAGCACAGAACACCACCACTGGACTTATGGCAGCACAGGACACCACCACTGGACTGATGCAGCACAACACAGCACTGTAATGACACATAAGAGCAGGTCGCCACCCCATGCGCCACACCACTTTCCTGCACAGACACTGAGGAGACACATCCTCTCGCTACACTCTCCAGGACTGGAGTGAAAATGACCCTTATATGGAATCCAAAACCCGTGAGAATCCAACAGCGGGATTATGACGTTTAGCCTCGTTCTTGTTTCCTAGTCTGGCGGGAACTCCTGAGCCGTACTCGGATCCGGGCTCGGGACATGATGTTCGGTAGGGTTCGGTTCTCAGAGAACCGAACCTTCTTATCGCTAAATAAAAAAGATATTTAACATACAATAATTTTATGAAACTATTCAGGTGAGAACAATTCATTGAAAATGAATAAAAATAACAAGTACAGTGAGTTGGATAGACCCACTGCATACAAAGTATACAAACGCAAAAAAAAGTATCCCAAAAATAAGGAATTAAAAAAGACGCTATATGTTCCCTGATAGTATTTAATATTTCCAACCCCTTTCCCTGCAAACTACTGTATACTTTTTTGTATGAGTGCTAGTATGTTATAAAGTGTAACATATTTCATGGGCCTGATTCACAGATGTAGGCAGATTTTTTCACAGTTGAGCGATTATCAAGTAAGTCACATTGCGGGCGGTAATGGGGAGTGGTGGCAAAAACACAGGCATGACGCACCTGTTTGGGGGGGCGTGTTTAAAGCGGCAACTGTGATCCCCGACACAACTGCAACCAATGTTTCCAGTATTTTACTTCCTGTGGCAATGCTGTGCCATTATAGAGCTACTTAGAACTTCGCTAAGTGCATCTAGGATCTGCAAAACCTCCAGTGGGCATCTCAATACGGGATGTAGTTATGTGTCCGACGGTCACAACACCTCCCCCTACATCCCACCCCCTGAGAATCCCGACATTAGGCATGCCGACTGCAGGGACTATTCCGCGACCCCCATAGAGTGGGAATAGAACGTGTAGTCACCACCGAGCCTGCAAGGGGCTTGTAGCACTCGTCCCCCATCACCTCCCCCCTGCCCCTGCTGGCATTCCGCTGCCAGGAAGCCTGCGGAGGTATGCTGACTGGTGGTCTCCTGACCACCGCTCACGCAAACCCAACCCCTCAATACAAGTCCAGGGGGCAGTGACATTTGAATATTTTTGCACAGACAATTCCTACATATTTGCAGCTGTGGATGCATTACCGTACATCTCTGAATCAGGTCCTATGCACTATAGTTAGTAGATGTCTTGGATATGTTTTTCCAGGGAAGTTATGTTTCATTATAAAGCTACTTTAAAATGATTATAACAAAGGTTGTCATAAATTTATATCTGCATTTAAGAAACTGCATTGGTTATAGTGAAATACAGCTGAAGGATTGTAGGAGTGTAATACTTAATAATTGCTACTGTCTATACTGTTACTAAGAAACTACATAGAACAATCAAATAATGTGGAAATTGAATCTGCTTGTCATAAATTACATGAAATAGTGTAAAAAGCATATCATGTTATTGGGGCCATCTGCATTTCTTCACAACAAATTTCACTTGGCCCTAATAATGTGATGTGATTATCCAATCTGGAATCCATCACTTTGTATTTGCACTTTGAGCAAATCAGTCTGAGAAATATTGCAGTAGAGTAGCATTTCTGCAGTGCTGTCCAAGCAAAACCCTTTGTATTACGTCAATATTTATAGGATCGTTTTATAATCTTTCAGGGAACCTAGACTGACTGACATGATGTAATATAATACATTGAACTGTCTTACCTTTTCTTGGTTGGCAGAGCAGCTTCATTAATCAGGTTATCATGTATGTTGCCATATTTCTGAGAAGATCTTTTCCCCAGCCTAAATGCCCCTGTCTGCATTTGTCAAGCCACCCCTATTACCTTCAATAAATGCATACTGACTCTCAATCACTTTGCGTCCAAATCCTGACTGCGACCGCAATAGCCATCCATTTTACACATGCACAGTGCAAAACTCTGAACCATGGGGGGTCATTCCGAGTTGTTCGCTCGGTAAAAATTTTCGCATCGCAGCGATTTTCCGCTTAATGCGCATGCGCAATGTCCGCACTGCGACTGCGCCAAGTAAATTTGCTATGCAGTTAGGATTTTTACTCACGGCTTTTTCATCGTTCTGGCGATCGTAATGTGATTGACAGGAAATGGGTGTTACTGGGCGGAAACAGGCCGTTTTATGGGCGTGTGGGAAAAAACGCTACCGTTTCCGGAAAAAACGCAGGAGTGGCCGGAGAAACGGGGGAGTGTCTGGGCGAACGCTGGGTGTGTTTGTGACGTCAAACCAGGAACGACAAGCAGTGAAATGATCGCAGATGCCGAGTAAGTCTGAAGCTACTCAGAAACTGCTACGAGGTGTGTAATCGCAATATTGCGAATACATCGTTCGTAATTTTAAGATGCTAAGATTCACTCCCAGTAGGCGGCGGCTATGCATGAGCAAATCTGCTAAAATCCGCTTGCGAGCGAACAACTCGGAATGACCCCCCATGCACAGTCCAAAAAAAATATCTGAACTCTGCAAACATCAGCATTGCATCCATCTATGAATCAGGAGTAACTCTTAAATGCACACCGCTGTGTTTATTTACCAGAGATGGGATGGTGGTATAAAAGGGGTGTGCAATAAGTTTCCAGATGTGCAGTGCATTGATGGAGTAGACACAATCTGCCTGTCTTGCTGTGAACTGTAATCTCTGACAAAAGTTCTTATGAAATGTAACTGCATAGACCCATATAAAAGCAGCACTGCACACTGAAGAAGTCAGCATGTTCACTTCCTTCACAAACTTGTTATGGAGCTCAACAGAGGCCACTGGAGAACCATGATCTTCTATGACTACAAGAGTGGTCTGCAACAACAGGAGAGTACTGACTGACTCTGAGCTGCTTTTGGGGAGGAAGAGCCATCTTGAACCACTGTGTTTGAGTGGTTTGTAGAATTTCGGCGTGGGAGATGGTCCCTGGAAGGCAAGGAGCATTACGGCCTACCTGTGTCTGAAATCACTGAGGACACCGTTACTGCCGTGCGGGCCATAGTTGAGGTGGACACCATGGTGACAATGGCACAGTGATAGAAGGAGATAGGCATCTCATCGGGATCAATACACTTGAGACTCCACAAAAAGTTTGGCCTAAGCAAGGTTCCTGCACACTGGGTGCTCCATTAGCTAACTCGGGAGCAGAAGGAAGCTCGGGTGAAGAAGCATGCTGCCAGGTTTGATGGCGGTCATTCAAACTCTGTCTAGGTGATCATCAGTGATGATGATTTCTGTTTCTACTGTTTTGACCCTGAGACCAAACAACTTTCAGCTGAGTGGACCCCACTTGGAGGTGCTCTGCCACAGAAGTTCCAACTTGAGAGCAGTGTGGCCAAGCAGATGGTGGCTGTTTTTGTGGCCAAGTAGCTACTGTACCCATGACATTAGAGAGCCTGACTGGGCCCAGGTACTTTTTGGGGGCATGGCATAATCATGGGAGGTGTGGCCCTGCACACTTAGAAAACAATACAGAAATAATAATACTCTAAGCGCCTCCGTAGCCACACTGCAGTCCAGCACAGAGCTGCATGTGTTGGGCTGAGGAGAAGAGCTGCTGCTGCCAAGTAAGGGGGGGGTGACTTTGGCCCATGCTGGGTCCCTCCATCAGGCTTGGGTAAATAGTACCTGCCCCACCGCTAAACCCCCCCCCATCCCCCGCCAGTCTGCTCCTTTGACTATACCCCTCTAGCAGCAGCGTACCGTCACTGGGGACTGGTACACCAACCAATGCCTGCTCAAGTGTTGGAAGCCATTTCCAGGTGCTGTCCAAGAACTTGCACTTGTGGTGCCCTTTTCCATCATGACAATAAAACTGCCCACAAGTCCAGGAAAGAGGTGGATTTTTTTTCTGCCCAATGCATGCATCCAGGAGCTTAGTCATCTGCCATACAGTCCAATCCTTGCTCCCTGCGACTTCTTCGTGTGTCCACAAATAAAGTGCAAGATGCATGGGACTCTTTTTTATTCACTGGAAGCTGCAGTGGATACCTTCATCCAACATAAAGAAGACATACCTGGTTCGGACTGAACCAGCTGCTTCACCATGTGAATTCAGTGCATGCAACTTTGCATAGCCATAGACTCATGTGGCGAATACTTTGTTTTTAAATACACTTTTTATGTATCTGGAAACTTATCACACATCCCTTGTATTACAGATTTCAATCTGTTGTTTAAAGCTTAATTGTTTTAAACGTCCGATATTAAACAAGGATAGTACAAGCAAACAAGAGCACTATTTACACAATAATAGGTGGTACTTTGCGGTTAAAGGGACTACCTTTTATTACTGTTTTTGTATGATATTTATTTTTTCATCACATTATTAACTAATATGTTTCAATAACATCTTCCTAACAAAACTGTAATATTTATGTTTGTAGCATTTAAATTTGCAGTAAACCGAATGCATATCCAGAGCCTTGAATTGATGGATTGCACCAAGGATACGTCCACCACAGAAACTTGCCTTCATAGGATTTGAGGGGTTGCCTTGCTGTACCTCTGTGCTTTTTGTTGTGCCACTTGATTGAACCCGTCATCCTTTCTACCTGTTGTGTGACCACAAACCTGTGATTTACCTGGAAGTGCCTAAAGCCTGATTCTTCTATTTCCTTGGGGCTCTATTGAATAACTTTTTCATTGCAAATTGCAGAAAATTTTCCGCTTATCGCATATTAATTACTGCCATATTTATATGAAATACCCTGCAGGGACAGCCAAATAAAAAATGGGCTGTCCCGGCGAGCTGTCAGTTGCTGCTGTTGGGAGAAAGTCTGAGGGATAATTCTCGGGGGCGGAGGGGGAGCATATGTGTTTTTCTGCTGGTGGGGGCGGGGGGCGACTGAAAAGTGATGGGACCATTTTTGTAGTTTATTACATTCTACACACTGGAGGTGTAATCCAAGTTTTGATCAAATTGTCCGTTTGGCCATTATCGTTCACGCAACGCAAGCCACGCATCAGTAATTACGTCATTATGTCACCCCCTTTTCATCTCCTTAGGGGAGGTTTATTAAAATTCTTACTACATAGTTTGCCTATTTCCCACATGAGGAATACCTATGTTAAATTTCAGCTTCCTATCATATCGGGAAGAGAATTAGTAATGAGTCAGTCAGTGAGTGAGGGCTTTCGCATTCTCATATAATTATATTATTCGTCCCCCTTTTGCAGCTGTAACAGCTTTCACTCTTCTTGGAAGGCTTTCCACAAGATTTTGGAGTGTTTCTGTGGGAATTTGTGTCCATTCATCTGTAGAGCATTTATGAGGTCAGGCACTGATTTTGGACGAGAAGGCCTGGCCTGCAATCTCCATTCCAGTTCATCCCAAAGGTGCTTGATGGGGTTGAGGTCAGGGCTCTGTGTGGTCCAGTCAAGTTCTTCCACACCAAATTCATCAAACCATGTCTTTATTGTCATTGCTTTGTGCACTGGGGCACAGTCATGTTGGAATAGAAAATGACCTTCCCCAAACTGTTGCCTCAAAGTTGAAAGCATAGCATTGTCCAAAATGTCTTAGTCTGCTGGAGCATTAAGATTACCATTCACTGGAGATAAGAGGTCTAGCCTAAAACTTCGAAAAACAGCCCATACCATTATCCCTCCCCCACCAAACTTCACAGTTGGCATAATGCAGTCAGACAGATAACATTCTCCCAGCATCAGCTAAACCAATACTTGCCACTTTGACTTCCAGAGAAGTGTGATTTATCAATCCACAAAACACGTTTCCACTGCTCCACAGTTCAGTGTCTGTGTGCTTTACACCACTCCATTCGACACTTGGCATTGGACTTGGTGATGTGAGGCTTGCATGCAGCTGCTCAGCAGTAAAAACTCATTCAATTAAGCTCCTGCACAGTTTTTGTGTTTACATTAATGCCAGTGGAAGTTCATAACTCTTCAGCTATGGAATCAGCAGAGCACTGCAACTTTCATGCACCATGCCCCTTAGCAGTCATTGGTCTTCCGCTTCGTGGCTGAGTTGCTGTTGTTCCTAAATGCTTTCAATTTCTAATAATATCACTTTGCAGTTGACCGTGGAATATCCAGCAGGCATAACATTTCATGAATTGTCTTATTGCAAATATGGCATCCTATCACAGTACCACGCTTGAAGTCACTGAGCTCTTCAAAATGTATCACAAATGTTTGCAAATGGAGACTGCATGGCTTGGTGCTTGATTTTAAACGCCTGTGGCAACGGGTCTGATTGAAACACCTGAATTCAATAATTTACAGGTGTGGCCAAATGCCTTTGTCCATATAGTGTGTATATATAGTGCCCTCAAATATTAAATAAACAC
The DNA here is from genome assembly GCF_028390025.1 of Pseudophryne corroboree. Lineage (NCBI taxonomy): Eukaryota > Metazoa > Chordata > Amphibia > Anura > Myobatrachidae > Pseudophryne > Pseudophryne corroboree. The sequence continues at coordinate 318,302,531 of NC_086448.1, read as the reverse complement.
TGTGCATCTGTGCCCTCCTCCTAGCCATACTGTATACTATAGCCATACTATATACTCTCCGTCCGGTGTTACTGTGAGCTGCTGCCGTCAAGGAAGAGGAGACCAGTGTGGATCCTGAGGTAGGCAACGCTGCAAGCAGGGACATTTTATATATATATATATATATATATATATATATATATATATACATATACATATACTGTGTATATATATATATATATGTATATATATATATATACATACAGAATGTAGCTCTGGTTGGCACTCCTTACAGTTAGAATCCAAATGCCTGGGTGCCCTCAAAGGGGTAATCATAGATGTAGATAGAGGTTGCGGCACTCACGGGACTAAGAAGCAATACCACCTCCGGTACAGCATTTTCACAATAGGGCATCTAGTCAATCCAAGGCCAGTCAACGTTTCATTTTATTGAAATAAAATGAAACGTTGACTGACCTTGGATGGACTGGATGTCCTGTTGACAAAATGCTGTACCTTAGGTGGTATTGATTGATAGTCCCGTAAATGCCGCAACCTCAATCTACATATATATATAGATATAAATACACTGCTTAAAAAAAATAAAGGGAACACTAAAATAACACATCCTAGATCTGAATGAATGAAATATTCTTATTAAATACTTTGTTCTTTACATAGTTGAATGTGCTGACAACAAAATCACACAAAAATTATCACTGGAAATCAAATTTATTAACCCATGGAGGTCTGGATTTGGAGTCACAATCAAAATTAAAGTGGAAAAAAACACTACAGGCTGATCAAACTTTGATGTAATGTCCTTAAAACAAGTCAAAATGAGGCTCAGTAGTGTGTGTGGTCTCCACGTGCCTGTATGACCTCCCTACAACGCCTGTGCATGCTCCTGATGAGGTGGCGGATGGTCTCCTGAGGGATCTCCTCCCAGACCTGGACTAAAGCATCCGCCAACTCCTGGACAGTCTGTGGTGCAACGTGGCATTGGTGGATGGAGCGAGACATGATGTCCCAGATGTGCTCAATTGGATTCAGGTCTGGGGAACGGGAGGGCCAGTCCATAGCATCAATGCCTTCGTCTTGCAGGAACTGCTGACACACTCCAGCCACATGAGGTCTAGCATTGTCTTGCATTAGGAGGAACCCAGGGCCAACAGCACCAGCATATGGTCTCACAAGGGGTCTGAGGATCTCATCTCGGTACCTAATGGCAGACAGGCTACCTCTGGCGAGCACATGGAGGGCTGTGCGGCCCCCCAAAGAAATGCCACCCCACACCATTACTGACCCACTGCCAAACATGTCATGCTGGAGGATGTTGCAGGCAGCAGAACGTTCTCCTTGGCATCTCCAGACTCTGTCACGTCTGTCACATGTGCTCAGTGAAAACCTACTTTCATCTGTGAAGAGTACAGGGCGCCAGTGGCGAATTTGTCAATCTTGGTGTTCTCTGGCAAATGCCAAACGTCCTGCACGGTGTTGGGCTATAAGTACAACCCCCACCTGTGGACGTTGGGCCCTCATACCACCCTCATGGAGTCTGTTTCTGATTGTTTGAGTAGACACATGCACATTTGTGGTTTGCTGGAGGTAATTTTGCAGGGCTCTGGCAGTGCTCATCCTGTTCCTCCTTGCACAAAGGTGGAGGTAGCGGTCCTGCTGCTGGGTTGTTGCCCTCCTACGGCCTCCTCCATGTCTCCTGATGTACTGGCCTGTCTCCTGGTAGCGCCTCCATGCTCTGGACACTACGCTTACAGACACAGCAAACCTTCTTGCCACAGCTCGCATTGATGTGCCATCCTGGATGAGCTGCACTACCTGAGCCACTTGTGTGGGTTGTAGACTCCGTCTCATGCTATCACTAGAGTGAAAGCACCGCCAGCTTTCAAAAGTGACCAAAACATCAGCCAGAAAGCATAGGAGTTGAGAAGTGGTCTGTGGTCACCACCTACAGAACAACTCCTTTATTGGGGGTGTCTTGCTAATTGCCTATAATTTCCACCTGTTGTCTATTCCATTTGCACAGCAGCATGTGAAATTGATTGTCAATCAGTGTTGCTTCCTAAGTGGACAGTTTGATTTCACAGAAGTGTGATTGACTTGGAGTTACATTGTGTTGTTTAAGTGTTCCCTTTATTTTTTTGAGCAGTGTATATATATATATATATATATATATAAAAACACATATATATCCACCAAAGGAAGGGCACTCACCACTTTTTTCATTATTAACAATGCAAAGTTTTTTTATTTCTTCAATCCTCGGGATTGAAAAATAAAAAAACTTTGCCATTTTTAAAAATGAAAAAAGAAAGTGGTGAGTGCCCTTACTTTGGTGGATATGGACATTTCCAGTGGGGAATAACTAAGGAGCACACTGCATGGTGAATAAAAAGTTGAAGGAGAGTGTATCTATGTAAATTTGGATATATATATATATATATATATATATATATATGCAGAAAAGGAAAAAATAGCGCCACTTGTGGTATGTTAACCTTCACAATTATGTATAATATATGTCCAAAAATACACTCCCTTGGTACAAAGGGTGTCAGCAGGCCCCTAAATAAAAACAGCAGTGGTAAGCTGCTGTAAAAAGTGTTATAGAAACCAAGAATATGGGCACAAGCGACCAATGGTGTCTATAGTAAAGGAACGTAAAAAGATTTTATATAAAAAGAATGAGCATATTTATTTTACACGAGTAAAAACACTGATATACTTTGATTTAAAAAAAAATAAAAATGCTTAAGCATAAGAATTCATAAAAAATGCATAAAAAATACACGAAAATGTGATTAAAAGAGAAGAAAAAATCTAAAAGTACAAGGTACACATCAGTTTGTAGTAAATGTGTAGAAAGTGCTTATCTTAGGTTCAGGAGGTTGGTCTGGGAAAGATCATGGAATGCCCAACGCGTTTCGTGCTTCAGGACTTCATCAAGGGTAGTGTGGTACTGGGACAGGGCTTGTATTTATACCTCTGTCAATTAGAAGACTATGTGTGACATCACTTCCTCCCACAGTGATGTTTGGGGAGAACAGAAATCTTAGTGTGTTTTATATTTAAATGATTTGTATATGAGTAATACAAATGTCTCTAAACAAAGCTAATCCTTATCACATATTTAAAAAACGAGTAGTTTAGTGAGTGTAGGTGATTTGTTTACAATGTACTGACAGCAGGTACTTCCGCCCCACTTCCGGTGGTACGACAGGCTCTACTACGCTTGCGTCCACTTTTGTGTTCATGATCAGATGTCGGAAGTCCCAAGCGGGCTCTTCTGCGCATGCGCCCGCTTCCGCACTTGGTAGCACGTCAATGAAGTCACGTTGCTTCCGTCAGACGCCACGTCCGCGTCATCACGTCACGTGTTGGAACCCGGAAGCTCTGTGTGCCGTGGAGAGCGTGCTGGAATCGGAACTCCTCTGTTAGGCCGCGCGTCACTTCCTTTAGGGATTACATTCAGTGGATGATATCCGGGGTTTAGTTGAGACGCACGTGAACCGCAAATGGTGTTTCTGAAAACATTTTTTCAATAGTGGGTCCCAATGTTAAATTCACAATTTAAGATTGTTCTGTGTGACTTCTTCATTTGGATCATATATGGATATATAGTTTGTTGTCCCGGAAAACATATGGAGAAAATAAAAAATATATACATTACCATGAAATCATGACAGGCTTATTAATAACCAGATATGTATTAATTTGTATGGAGAAAGTAAAATTGAAATTACCAAAGGATCATGACCGACTTATTTAAAACCAGATATATATTAATTTCTATTTAAATGAACCATATAACTAATAAATGTTAATAAAAGGTATTAATAAATTAATAAATATAGTGCATTAGTAAATAAAGTGCCTGTGCTGCTACGTTACTTATATCTCTTAACAGTATACGAGAGTGTGAGTGCTACATTGATGTGTTTTGTGTATAGTGCATTAGACTATATCCATACTTCATAGTAAAATGGTGAGGGCCAGAAGTGTTTAGGGGTTGTGTGAGTGAATGGTGATATATTTGGTTTACAGCTGTTTCACTGGTTTAGGAACTCTCATGTGCATGCAATGTCTCTACAGCACCTAGTCTTCTCCGGAGGTCACCCTCCTTGATACTGGCCAGGCCCATAAAAATGCTTAGCTTCCACGATCGGACGAGAGTGGGCGTACCATTTTGGTATGGCTGTAGTCTACTTAGCACCAGTTCACCAGTGGTTTTTCACAACTGAAATATAACCTAGAAATAAGAATAAAGCGCCATTCCCAAACACCACAGTGTTTATTATAAAGGGGTGGGGGGGGTGGGGGGGGTGAAGGGTTAACAAGAAATTAGAATTCAAAGAAAAGGAGAAATCTCATAGCTTTCATTGAAACCAGTCGGATGCATCGTCTTCAATTGGAAAATCCAAAACATTTCCCTTCTGGATAGCAGATTCGCCAGGTCGCCACTTCTTTCGCCCAGTGCGACATGTTCTATGGCTTTATATGTTAAGGCCTCAGGATTGGAGTTATGGTGCGACAGGAAATGTTTGGAAACTGCATGTGTTTCTACCTTGTTTTTGATGTTCCGAACGTGTTCTTGGATCCTTAGTTTCAGCTGCCTTTTCGTCTTCCCAATGTTTTTTTTACCACAGTCACATTCCAAGAGGTAGATTACAGATGTTGAATTGCAGTTCATACATTCTTTAATCTTGAATTCTTTCGCATCACCTGTTGCAGAGAAGGTCTTCCGGTTTGGATGTAGGTACTTGCAAATATTACAATGTCCACACTTGTAACTACCTACACACCTGATGAGGGGTTCTTTCTTGTTGGTCACCGATCTTAACATGCTTGGTGCCACTAGGTCCTTGAGATTTTTGGACTTTTTGAATATAATTTCAGGTTGTGGTGGTAATATGTCTTTTAGAACCGGGTCCATTAATAAAATGTTCCAATGGGTTTTCATTGATTGTCGGATGATTTTCTCGTGTCTGCTGTAGGTTGTGATAAAAGCAGTGGAGTCCTTTTTTGGTTCCCTGTTCTTGTACGTTAGAAGGTCATTTCTCTCCAGAGTGCTTGTTTTAGTTACCGCCTTATCGAGAATGTTGGTAGGATATTTCTTTTCCAGGAATCTATTTCTATATTTCTCGAGTTGGTTATTGCATTCCTCTGTTTCGCTGCAATTCCTTCTGATTCTATGAAACTGGGAATAGGGGATATTATTTTTCCACTGTTTTAGGTGATTACTCCTGTAGTCCAGGTAGCTATTGGTGTCTACTGGTTTGATGTAATTCCTTGTGACAATTCTGTTTTCTTTCCCCACAAGAATGAGGTCCAAGAATTCAATTTGTACCTGGTCCACTTTGGAAGTGAATGTGAGATTCAGGTCACATAATGACCTGAATCTCACATTCACTTCCAAAGTGGACCAGGTACAAATTGAATTCTTGGACCTCATTCTTGTGGGGAAAGAAAACAGAATTGTCACAAGGAATTACATCAAACCAGTAGACACCAATAGCTACCTGGACTACAGGAGTAATCACCTAAAACAGTGGAAAAATAATATCCCCTATTCCCAGTTTCATAGAATCAGAAGGAATTGCAGCGAAACAGAGGAATGCAATAACCAACTCGAGAAATATAGAAATAGATTCCTGGAAAAGAAATATCCTACCAACATTCTCGATAAGGCGGTAACTAAAACAAGCACTCTGGAGAGAAATGACCTTCTAACGTACAAGAACAGGGAACCAAAAAAGGACTCCACTGCTTTTATCACAACCTACAGCAGACACGAGAAAATCATCCGACAATCAATGAAAACCCATTGGAACATTTTATTAATGGACCCGGTTCTAAAAGACATATTACCACCACAACCTGAAATTATATTCAAAAAGTCCAAAAATCTCAAGGACCTAGTGGCACCAAGCATGTTAAGATCGGTGACCAACAAGAAAGAACCCCTCATCAGGTGTGTAGGTAGTTACAAGTGTGGACATTGTAATATTTGCAAGTACCTACATCCAAACCGGAAGACCTTCTCTGCAACAGGTGATGCGAAAGAATTCAAGATTAAAGAATATATGAACTGCAATACAACATCTGTAATCTACCGCTTGGAATGTGACTGTGGTAAAAAAAACATTGGGAAGACGAAAAGGCAGCTGAAACTAAGGATCCAAGAACACGTTCGGAACATCAAAAACAAGGTGGAAACACATGCAGTTTCCAAACATTTCCTGTCGCACCATAACTCCAATCCTGAGGCCTTAACATATAAAGCCATAGAACATGTCGCACTGGGCGAAAGAAGTGGCGACCTGGCGAATCTGCTATCCAGAAGGGAAATGTTTTGGATTTTCCAATTGAAGACGATGCATCCGACTGGTTTCAATGAAAGCTATGAGATTTCTCCTTTTCTTTGAATTCTAATTTCTTGTTAACCCTTCACCCCCCCCCCCCCCGCCCCCCCTTTATAATAAACACTGTGGTGTTTGGGAATGGCGCTTTATTCTTATTTCTAGGTTATATTTCAGTTGTGAAAAACCACTGGTGAACTGGTGCTAAGTAGACTACAGCCATACCAAAATGGTACGCCCACTCTCGTCCGATCGTGGAAGCTAAGCATTTTTATGGGCCTGGCCAGTATCAAGGAGGGTGACCTCCGGAGAAGACTAGGTGCTGTAGAGACATTGCATGCACATGAGAGTTCCTAAACCAGTGAAACAGCTGTAAACCAAATATATCACCATTCACTCACACAACCCCTAAACACTTCTGGCCCTCACCATTTTACTATGAAGTATGGATATAGTCTAATGCACTATACACAAAACACATCAATGTAGCACTCACACTCTCGTATACTATTAAGAGATATAAGTAACGTAGCACATGCACTTTATTTACTAATGCACTATATTTATTAATTTATTAATACCTTTTATTAACATTTATTAGTTATATGGTTCATTTAAATAGAAATTAATATATATCTGGTTTTAAATAAGTCGGTCATGATCCTTTGGTAATTTAAATTTTACTTTCTCCATACAAATTAATACATATCTGGTTATTAATAAGCCTGTCATGATTTCATGGTAATGTATATATTTTTTATTTTCTCCATATGTTTTCCGGACAACAAACTATATATCCATATATGATCCAAATGAAGAAGTCACACAGAACAATCTTAAATTGTGAATTTAACATTGGGACCCACTATTGAAAAAATGTTTTCAGAATCACCATTTGCGGTTCACGTGCGTCTCAACTAAACCCCGGATATCATCCACTGAATGTAATCCCTAAAGGAAGTGACGCGCGGCCTAACAGAGGAGTTCCGATTCCAGCACGCTCTCCACGGCACACAGAGCTTCCGGGTTCCAACACGTGACGTGATGACGCGGACGTGGCGTCTGACGGAAGCAACGTGACTTCATTGACGTGCTACCAAGTGCGGAAGCGGGCGCATGCGCAGAAGAGCCCGCTTGGGACTTCCGACATCTGATCATGAACACAAAAGTGGATGCAAGCGTAGTAGAGCCTGTCGTACCACCGGAAGTGGGGCGGAAGTACCTGCTGCCAGTACATTGTAAATAAATCACCTACACTCACTAAACTACTCGTTTTTTAAATATGTGATAAGGATTAGCTTTGTTTAGAGACATTTGTATTACTCATATACAAATCATTTAAATATAAAACACACAAAGATTTCTGTTCTCCCCAAACATCACTGTGGGAGGAAGTGATGTCACACATAGTCTTCTAATTGACAGAGGTATAAATACAAGCCCTGTCCCAGTACCACACTACCCTTGATGAAGTCCTGAAGGACGAAACGCGTTGGGCATTCCATGATCTTTCCCAGACCAACCTCCTGAACCTAAGATAAGCACTTTCTACACATTTACTACAAACCGATGTGTACCTTGTACTTTTAGATTTTTTCTTCTCTTTTAATCACATTTTCGTGTATTTTTTATGCATTTTTTATGAATTCTTATGCTTAAGCATTTTTTTTTTTAAATCAAAGTATATCAGTGTTTTTACTCGTGTAAAATAAATATGCTCATGCTTTTTATATAAAAAATATTTTTTACGTTCCTTTACTATAGACACCATTGGTCGCTTGTGCCCATATTCTTGGTTTCTATATATATATATATATATGTTTGTCGCCCAGGGGCCTCCACAGACCTTAATCCAATTCTGCACCGGCCACATGTGTTCCCTGAGGGGACCAAATTTATTCGGAGGGGCTGCCAACATAGAGAGTTAAGTAAGGCTAAAGCCAAAGCTCTCTCTAAAAACAGAGAGGACATTCTTAGCAGTACCACATGTAAAAATATGGATAAGTTCATCCCGTGGGTTGATGAGTATAATACAAAGAGCAAACGATACTAAGCAATGGACTAGGAGTTATGGCCTACTGTGTCAACAGACCCTGATTTACCACTATTATTGTACAGTAGGATTATGCCTAGCTACACCATAGTAGAAATAGTAAGGATATACTGGTCAAATGTTATAGGGTATATATTGATTTCCCCACATTTTCAGAATAGTCAGAAGAAAGATTGTTACAAGTGTTTGGAATGCACCACCTGTAGTTATCTTACCCCCGAGTGAGATTGTGGTGCATCTGTATTCTGGTAAAAGTTTTAGAATATTAGGTGGCCTCTGGCCTGTTTAAAGTACTAACGGTGCAACACTGGTGCGCCATCCGTGTGTACTACAAACTGGCAGCAGTGAGAAATTTTCGCCTGCATAAGCACAGTATGGCCAAATTGAGATCTAAAAGTATTGACAATGTTCCATTCTCTATCCGTGGACACAACAGTCCAGAAAAAGACTACAACTTGAATCGAGCTGGATTTTTCATCTTGACACTTTACAAGGGTTCTTAATGACTCTTTGGGGTTAAATAATTTTTTTATAAAGTAATTTTTTTTATAATCTATTTTTCAGCTTATACCATGTTTGAATTAGTGAAACTCCATTAGGCTGCAGGCGTGCATGGTTTCTGCCCTGGGGATGATTACTATATGTTGCTGTCACTTAAATATGGGGGTGCAGCTTTATGGGGAAGGGGTGTGGCCACAGAATAGTACCAATTCACATTGCATGGCACAGTAGTGTCTGTTATTCACATTACATCACACAGTAGTACCCCTTACACACATTACACAACAGTAGAGGCACTTGCACACATTACACCACAGCGGAGCCCCTGATACACATTATGCCAGGTAGAGTATCTGATATACATTATGCCAGGTAGAGCCCACATTATGCCAGGTAATGTACCTGAAACACATTGTGCCAGGCAGAGCCCACATTATGCCAGGTAGAGCCTCTGATACACATTATGCCAGGTAGAGCCCCTGGTACACATTATGCCAAGTAGAGCCCACATTATACCACGTAGAGCCCTGATACACATTATGTCAGGTAGAGTCCACATTATGCCAGGTAGAGCCCCTGATACCCATTATGCCAGGCAGAGGCCACATTATGCCAGGTAGAGCCCATGATACCCATTATGCAAGGTAGAGCAAGGTAGAGCCCACATCATGCCAGGTAGCACCCCTGAAACACATTATGCCAGGTAGAGCCCCTGATACACATTATGCCAGGTAAAGCCCACATTATGCCAGGTAGAGCCCCTGATACACATGCCAGGTAGAGCCGCTGATACACATTATGCAAGGTAAAGCCCACATTATGCCAGGTAGAGCCCCTGATACACATGCCAGGTAGAGCCGCTGATACACATTATGCCAGGTAAAGCCCACATTATGCCAGGTAGAGCACCAATACACATTATGCCAGGTAGAGTCCACATTATGCTAGGTAGCTCCCCTGATACACATTATGCCAGGTAAAGCCCCTAATACACATTGTGCCAGGTAGAAAACACATTATGACATGTAGAGCACCGATACACATTATGCCAGGTAGAGTCCACAATATGCCAGGTAGAGCCCCTGATACACATTATGCCAGGTAGAGTCCGCATTATGCCAGGTAGACCCCTGATACACATTATGGCTGGCAGAGTCCACATTATGCCAAGTAGAGCCCCTGATATACATTATGCAAGGTAGAGCGCTGATGCACGTTATGCCACGTAGAGCCCACTTTATGCCAGGTAGCACCCCTGAAACACATTATGCCAGGTAGAGTCCACATTATGCCAGGTAGAGCCCCTGATACACATTATGGCTGGCAGAGTCCACATTATGCCAATTAGAGCCCCTGATACACATTATTCCAGGTAGAGTTTGCATTATGCCAGGTAGAGCCCATGATACCAATTATGCAAGGTAGAGCCCCTGATACACATTATGTCAGGTAGAGTCCACATTATGCCAGGTAGAGCCCCTGATACCCATTATGCCAGGTAGAGGCCACATTATGCCAGGTAGAGCCCATGATACCCATTATGCCAGGTAGAGGCCACATTATGCCAGGTAGAGCCCATGATACCCATTATGCAAGGTAGAGCAAGGTAGAGCCCACATCATGCCAGGTAGCACCCCTGATACACATGCCAGGTAAAGCCCCTGATACACATGCAAGGTAGAGCTACTGATACACATTATGCCAGGTAAAGCCCACATTATGCCAGGTAGAGCCCCTGATACACATGCCAGGTAGAGCCGCTGATACACATTATGCCAGGTAAAGCCCACATTATGCCAGGTAGAGCACCAATACACATTATGCCAGGTAGAGTCCACATTATGCTAGGTAGCTTCCCTGATACACATTATGCCAGGTAAAGCCCCTAATACACATTGTGCCAGGTAGAGCCCACATTATGACATGTAGAGCACCGATACACATCATGCCAGGTAGAGTCCACATTATGCCAGGTAGAGCCCCTGATACACATTATGCCAGGTAGAGTCCACATTATTCCAGGTAGACCCCTGATACACATTATGGCTGGCAGAGTCCACATTATGCCAAGTAGAGCCCCTGATATACATTATGCAAGGTAGAGCGCTGATGCACGTTATGCCAGGTAGAGCCCACTTTATGCCAGGTAGCACCCCTGAAACACATTATGCCAGGTAGAGTCCACATTATGCCAGGTAGAGCCCCTGATACACATTATGGCTGGCAGAGTCCACATTATGCCAATTAGAGCCCCTGATACACATTATTCCAGGTAGAGTTTGCATTATGCCAGGTAGAGCCCATGATACCCATTATGCAAGGTAGAGCCCCTGATACACATTATGTCAGGTAGAGTCCACATTATGCCAGGTAGAGTCCCTGATACCCATTATGCCAGGTAGAGGCCACAATATGCCAGGTAGAGCCCATGATACCCATTATGCAAGGTAGAGCAAGGTAGAGCCCACATCATGCCAGGTAGCACCCCTGATACACATTATGCCAGGTAGAGTCCGCATTATGCCAGGTAGACCCCTGATACACATTATGGCTGGCAGAGTCCACATTATGCCAGGTAGAGCCCCTGATACACATTATGCAAGGTAGAGCGCTGATGCACGTTATGCCAGGTAGAGCCCACTTTATGCCAGGTAGCACCCCTGAAACACATTATGCCAGGTAGAGTTCACATTATGCCAGGTAGAGCCCCTGATACACATTATGGCTGGCAGAGTCCACATTATGCCAATTAGAGCCCCTGATACACATTATTCCAGGTAGAGTTTGCATTATGCCAGGTAGAGCCCCTGATACCCATTATGCCAGGTAGAGGCCACATTATGCCAGGTAGAGCTTATGATACCCATTATGCAAGGTAGAGCAAGGTAGAGCCCACATCATGCCAGGTAGCACCCCTGATACACATGCCAGGTAGAGCCCCTGATACACATGCCAGGTAGAGCTCCTGATACACATTATGCCAGGTAAAGCCCACATTATGCCAGGTAGAGCCCCTGATACACATGCCAGGTAGAGCCGCTGATACACATTATGCCAGGTAAAGCCCACATTATGCCAGGTAGAGCACCAATACACATTATGCCAGGTAGAGTCCACATTATGCTAGGTAGCTTCCCTGATACACATTATGCCAGGTAAAGCCCCTAATACATATTGTGCCAGGTAGAGCCCACATTATGACATGTAGAGCACCGATACACATTATGCCAGGTAGAGTCCACATTATGCCAGGTAGAGCCCCTGATACACATTATGCCAGGTAGAGTCCACATTATGCCAGGTAGACCCCTGATACACATTATGGCTGGCAGAGTCCACATTATGCCAAGTAGAGCCCCTGATACACTTTATGCAAGGTAGAGCACTGATGCACGTTATGCCATGTAGAGCCCACTTTATGCCAAGTAGCACCCCTGAAACACATAATGCCAGGTAGAGTCCACATTATGCCAGGTAGAGCCCCTGATACACATTATGGCTGGCAGAGTCCACATTATGCCAATTAGAGCCCCTTATTCCAGGTAGAGAGTCCCTGATACACATGCCAGGTAGAGACCACATTATGCCAGGTAGAGCCCTTGATACACATTGTGCCAAGTAGAGCCCACATTATGCCAGGTAGAGCCCCTGCCAGGTAGATGGGGTGGGATGTGTGTGTCTGTGTGTTGGTTGTCTTTCTCCCCTCTCCAGAGGACACAAATTTACCTTAGAGTAGACACTGCAACCACAGAGCGGGAAGACGGGAGGGGCAGAGTGTGCAGATGACAAGCTACAAGCTACCATTCTATGTAACACTGAAACAAGTAGCCAGGCGCTGCAGCTACCTAGAGTGCACATACATTGCGGCGCAGACCTGGGGATGTTGCCAGCGGTTCTGCCCCCACAGTGCATATGTGCTGTATGTCAGGCAGCGCTGGCACACAGCTAGTTACGGCTGTTTGTGTAATGTTAATCTAACCTAGTGTTGCCATGTGAGTTATATAGATGTAGCTGCTTGTGATGGGGGTGTGACTTCCTGTCCAGGCTGCTTTTGTTCAACATGACTACTTGGAACTAGCATGCAGTGTTTGTCTTCATTTAATACATCTGAAACATGGTGTCAGAAGTTCCTGAGCCCACAAATGATGCTGATTATTGGCAGAGCAGCAGCTCAAGCTTATGAGAAGACCTGCAGTGACAAGAAAAGGATAAGGATTGCATAGATATCAAGTGGATTGAATCACCATTGTGTTAAACTTGTCTGCCTTCTCTGGAGTGGGAGTACAACAACATGGCAACTAACAACAATATTCCTCCACCTGATGGGATGCAGATGAGTGGCAATTTGTGCATCAACTGGGAGAACTTTAGAGCTGAGTTTGAAGATTTTTCTTTAGCTACTGGCCTGAATGATAAATCAGCTGAGGTGCAAGCAGCCACACTGAGGAGAGTGATGGGCAGTGAATGCCGTCATGTTTATAAGCACAGCCTGAGTCTTTCTGCGCAGCAACAAACAGATGTAAAAGCAATACTGGATGCATTGGAGGCATACTTTAAGCCTGCAAAAAACGTCATTTATGAAAGGTATATTTTTGGCTGCAGTAAACAAGAGGAAGGTGAATCCATTGATAAATTTGTTACCCGGCTGAGAGAAAAGGCAGCAACCTGTGAGTATGGCACATTGAAAGATGAACTTATACGAGATAAATTAGTATTGGGCATAAATTGTGAAAACACACGCCGCCGTCTCCTGAGAGAGCGGAATTTAGATCTGTCAGCAGCTATTGAAATGTGTCGCACAGCAGAGCTCACTGACCAGAGAATCAGAGCAATAGACAGACAGATTGATAATGTCAATGTTACAGACAGACAACAGCACAGCAGGGTGGTTTGCTGGATAGCCCAAAGTGTGCAAATCGGCAGCAGAACTCACCAGCAGCCAAATATATGGCCTGTAAATACTGTGGTAATAGGCACAGGCTAGGGAAAGAGCAGTGCCCAGCATTTGGGAAAACCTGTAGATCATGTGGTATTACCAATCACTTTGCTAAAATGTGCTTATCAAACAAGAGCTGGAATAAAGCAGGGAAAGTACACATAGTAGATGAAACACCTGGAGCTGATACCCATAGTGCTGAGGTGATTTATTCAACAGAATGTATTGGTACTATAAGATAAGAAGGCCAAAAGTGGTTTGCACATCTGACTTTGAATAATAAGAGGCAACCATGTCAATTAGACTCAGGGGCAACATGTGATGTTATGAGTCTGGAAGATAAGATGAAATTGGCTCCTAGAGTTCCATTACTGCCAAGTGACACTAAACTGAAGCTGTATTCTGGAGAGCTGATGAAATCATTGGGACGGTTCAAAACAGAATGCGTTGTTAGTGGACATACCCATGTGCTTACTTTTGAAATTGTAGAGGCCCACCAGAAACCATTATTGTCAGGTTCCACATGTGAGCGTTTGGGGTTGATGCAATTTACTATTCCTTCTGAGTTACATAAGATGGAACATGATTTGTCTGGACCATTGAGGAAAGAGCAAATAATAGAGGCCTATGATGATGTGTTCAAGTGGCCAGTGAAGTCTGTTCCTGGGGAAGTACATTTTGAACTTGATCCAAGTGTTCCACCATTCCAGTGTGCTCCACGCAATGTGCCTATAGCCCTCAAACCGAAAGTGAAAGCTTTGCTTGATCAGTATGAAGCAGATGGGCATATTGCACCTGTGACTGAACCAACGGACTGGATTAGCAATATGGTCATTGTGGCAAAGCCTGACAAGTTAAGAATCTGTATTGATCCTAAATTTTTAAATCAAGCACTGCGAAGATCTCATTATATTATGCCGACATTGGAGGATGTTTTATATAAGCTGTCCAAAGCAAAAGTCTTTACACTGGTTGATGCACGTGATGCATTTCTGCAATGTAAGCTGGATGATAAAAGCAGTTATATGACAACCTTTTGGACCCCTTGGGGTAGGAAAAGATGGCTTAAACTTCCTTTTGGAGTTTCCGTAGCACCTGAGGTTTACCAGCGAAAACAACACGAATTGCTGATTGGACTTAGCGGCATTGAGCCGATAGCAGATGATATTCTTGTGGTTGGCTGTGGCGAGACAGTAAAGGAAGCGGAGGCTGATCATGACCGCAAGTTGCTAGCGCTATTGGATCGTTGCAGACAAGTGAAATTAAGACTTAGTGTGAAGAAACTGCAATTTAAGTTGAATGAGGTTCATTTTCATGGTCATATCCTGTCCTCTGAAGGTTTGAAAGTTGACCCTGAAAAAGTTAGAGCTGTCTTGGAAATGCCAAAGCCCACTGATGTAAAGTCTGTGCAACGTTTGATTGGGTTTGTGACATATTTGGCCAAATTTATGCCTCGCCTCTCAGAGGTATGTGAACCCCTGCGCAGGCTTCTGGACAGAGATTCGATATGGCACTGGCTTCCAAAGCATGATAAAGCTGTGGAGGAAATAAAGCATTTGGTCACAGTTACACCTGTGCTGAAGTATTATGATGTTACCAAGCCAGTAACTGTACAAAGTGATTCGAGTAAAACTGGACTGGGATGTTGCTTGATGCAAGAAGGACAACCAGTTGCATTTGCTTCAAGAGCATTGACTCCAACTGAGCAGAATTATGCACAAATTGAAAAGGAGTGCTTGAGCATTGTCTTTGCTTGTTCCCGTTTTCATTATTTTCTATACGGCCGGGACGTGATCACAGTGGAGACTGATCATAAACCACTAATTGCCATCTTTAAAAAGCCTCTTCTGTGTGCACCTAAAAGACTTCAGAGTATGATGTTAACATTACAGCATTACAATCTCTGTGTCACCTACAAGCCAGGCCCTGAGATGTATATCAGTGACACTCTTAGTAGAGCAATAGCTATGGATGGGAGTTCTGGAGCAGCTCAGAGTTATCACACAGTGTGCACCATGCATCCGGTAATGACTGACTTTGCAAAGATTAACCAGGCAGATTATCTGAATGTCACTGATCGGCGACTGCAGCAGGTTCAGCAGCACACCATGACTGATGAGAGCCTGCAGATTTTGAAGTCTATTGTACTGGCTGGATGGCCGGACTCAAAAGAAGAGACACCAATCATAGTGAGGGACTATTGGTCATTTAGAGATGAGATCAGCGTACAGAATGGCATTTTGTACAAAGGGCCAAGAGTCATCATACCAAAATCTTTAAGATCCGAGATGCTGGCACGCATACATTCCAGCCATCTTGGAGGTGATGCATGCTACAGACAAGCAAGAGATACATTGTACTGGCCTAACATGCAAAGTGAGATTAAGAACTATGTTGGTAACTGCTCGGCATGCAATGAATATGCTCATGCACAACAGAAAGAACCTATGATGTCACATGAGATACCAGTGCGTCCATGGCAGATTGTGAGCATGGATTTATTTACTTATGCAGGCAAAGACTTTCTGTTAATAGTGGACCATTATTCTGATTTTTGGGAAATCGAGCTTCTCCCAGACTTATCATCTGAGACTACAATAAAGCACTGCAAGGCACAATTTGCACGTTATGGCCAGCCTGAAAGAGTGATCTCTGACAATGGACCACAGTTTGCATGTGAACAATTTAGACGATTTGCCTCTGAATGGGAGTTTGAGCATGTTACTTCATCCCCACGTTATCCAAAATCGAATGGTAAAGCTGAGTCTGCAGTTAAGATAGTAAAGAATTTGTGCAAAAAAGCTAGCAGTGATAATACAGACCAATGGAAGGCCATATTACATTGGAGAAATACACCCACCGAGGGCATTGGGACTAGTCCTGCACAGCGTCTGATGTCAAGGAGACTTAAGACATCTTTACCAGTTGCCAGCACTTTGCTCTATCCGTGTGTAGTCCAAGGTGTGCCTAAATTGCTACAGCAGAGGAAGCAGATTTCTAAGCTGGGGTATGATAAATCTTCTAAGGAGTTGCCTGAACTTGCTATTGGTGAGCCAATTCGCATGAAGCCCCTTCCTGGAGATCGCACAGGCCGTTGGAGACTTGGTACCTGTGTGCGCAAGGTTGCACCACGCTCATATCTTGTGGATGTGGAAGGTAATTTGTACAGACGCAATCGTGTGGATTTGCGAGTAGCTGAAGGGACAATACTACATGAGAATGTTGGGCATTCCGTTCCTGGCTTGATTATGGAGCCGGTTGCGCCAATGGTGAATCAGGAATTTGAAAGGCCACAGATTGTTATACCTGAATTTGGAGAAAATGAGAACATGGAACATGCAGACATTCCAGATGGCAGTCCATCATTATCACCCGCTAGAGTTATACAGACTCCTGCCCAACGAACTTCATCTCCGACTCAACTTCCTGTTTTTACTCGTAGTGGCCGTCATTCACGGCCACCTGACAAACTTGATTTATAGTTTCAAAATAAACAAAGTAATGGAGGACATTGTTAGCATTGTTAGTTATGTTATATCTGCAGCATAAAAAAAAAAAAAAAAAAAAAAAAAGGAAGATGTTTGTGTAATGTTAATCTAACCTAGTGTTGCCATGTGAGTTATATAGATGTAGCTGCTTGTGATGGGGGTGTGACTTCCTGTCCAGGCTGCTTTTGTTCAACATGACTACTTGGAACTAGCATGCAGTGTTTGTCTTCATTTAATACATCTGAAACAACGGCCCTGTATATAAAAAAAATACAGATTTAGCCATGCTCCTCTTGCTGCGATATATAACGGCCAGGGCCCTCTACTGTTATGTGTGATAGCTTCACTTATGTATACTATCATCTACAGTACTCCATACTCCCTTCCAAGGCAACTAACCCTTGGTTTCCACCACCCTGCTGCTTACTTTAGCGCTTTGACCACAGTGTTTAATAAGCAAGTACTCGCCTTGTATTAAGCAGGGCTGCAACTAGGGGGAGGCAAAGGGATCTTCTTCTATGGAAAGGAGAAGGGCTCTGTGAACCCACGCCATCTGAAGTTGGCATAGGTTCCCAAAGGCAAATGCTGAAAACTTTCAGTTTTTGGAGTTTGTAAAAAATTAGGTGGTCAATCAAAGCCTCTAATAATGAATGGACCTGTTACTAAAAACATGTGGAAGCTATCATTTACCCATGTGTAGTGATAATGAATAGGCCCCACAGAGAGAAAACATTGTGGGCAGAAGGCAAATAGACATTTTGGTACCATATAGATTCTACTCTTAATGCTATTTCATAAAATATGTTTATACTTCCTCTAGTCAGGGATGCTTGAATTATTTTTAATACGTCTTTAATTACGTTTCATTATATGAATACATTTTACTATATGGTAAAGTTTTCTAGAATAAAATGGGAAATATTTCTCATAGATACCTTAGGAAGATTTCTTAAATTCCATTTGCACATCTCAATCCCTCACAAGTAAAAGGGTGAGATTTATTTTCCATAGAAGAAAAAAATATATATTACAGACCACCCAAGAAACCAAAATAAAGATAATATTCACACACGTGCCAATTTATTTGTAGTCAAAATAAAGACTTTTTTCCACCACTGCAATACTAAGTTATTTTCATTTCTTCTGCAAAAAAATGTGAATATTTTGACACTTGAAAAAAAGATGTAAAAGGTCCATCTGTTGGTGACACTAGAGCATGTAGGTATATAATATATTATTAATGCGGTTAGTAAAAAAAGAAATATTATTTTCTTACATAGGGCCTAATTCAGAGTTGTATGCAATCTGCTCCTGTTACTGAGCAGGAGCCGACATTTTGGTGTCACCCCTCAGCAGGTGACACCCAGGTGCGGGCGCGTGGTCTTCAGTATGCCGAATGTCGGGATCCCGGCGCACAGTATACAGGCGCCGGCATCCCGACACCCGGCATACCGACAGCTATTCTCCCTCGTGGCGGTCCACGACCCCCCTGGAGGGAGAATAAAATAGTGTGGCGCGCATAGCGCGCAACCGTGCCCACAGCGTGGCGAGCGCAGCGAGCCCGCAAGGGGCTCCTTTGCTGGCGGTCGGGCTCCCGGCGCCGGTATGCTGGTCGCCGGGAGCCCGAACGCCGGCATACCTTACTACACCCGTGCGGGCCGCACTCCCCTTGTGACATCACTGTAAGCAATGTCAATGTTGTGTGCAGTGTGGCAATTATTTTCTACTGCACATGCTCCAAAGCCGCACTGCGCACGCACAGAGGATTTATTTGTAAAATGAGTGACAGGTAGTCAGCATTTGGGGGAGGTAATGGGGAGGTGGCTAGAAAAAAGCTGATTTGTCAGGACCGTTTTCTGGACACGTCTAAGTCAGCCACTGTGAAGTCGCTCGCATCTGGAATACACTTGGGGGGTATATTTACTAACAGTCGATTTTGGTTCCATTTAAAATTGACCAGAATAAAACCAGCATCCCCGCAAAATCGACTACAGTGGTTCTATTGCAAATGACTCATTTGCAAAAAGTCAATTTGAGTTCCTTTTAAAAATTGCTGTGATGTGAGTTCTATTTTGAAGTTTTAAAAGTGTTCTATTCATAAAAAATCATCCCAAAATCGTCAATAATTATTATTATTATTATTATATTTTATTTATAAGGCGCCACAAGTGTTTCGCAGCGCCGTACAAAGGATAGTACAGGGAGACAAAACTTAGCATAACAGTAAATAAATAACAAAAATGGGTGCAGGTAACAAAGAACACCACAATTCTCAAAACATAATACAGCTTAGATGTAAGTAGCGAGGGAGTAATCATTGTACTACTTGGGGCTGGCGGCCATAGATAGAGAGGGGCCATTTACCAGTAGGAGAAAAAGCAGGTAAAGATGGTCGCTGAGTGAAATGTGTCGAGAAGAGGGCTTAGATAAGAGGAAAGAGGGCCCTGCTCTGAAGAGCTAACAATCATTTAAACATTGTTCAAACATCAACCCAAAATTGACCCAGAATAGACAAAAAAAATTTCTATTGGTCAAAACAGGTTACAAGAACTGTTACTCACAAACACCTTCATTCCTGGCCTAATTTGCATATCCACAATTTTCTTTGCTGTGCCTTTTAATGTCATGATTAATGCAGCCGGAGTGCCCTATTGCTTCTCTCCCATGTTTTTTCCATTATATTGAGGTTTCAGACAATTCTACATGAGAAAAAAAAATCAATAGAACTATTGCTGGTGGTTCTATTGAAAATAGTGATTTTGGTCGATTTCGGGTAGATTTTGAGTCGATTTTGACTTTAGTAAATACTTGTCACTCAATATCGACTGAAAATCAACTGAAACACAAAATTGACTGTTAGTCAGATCTCCCAACTGTCCTGATTTTAGCGGGACAGTCTTGTTTTTTTGGGACTATCCCGCTGTCCCACCTGCGGGCCGCAGTATACCGCGGTGGGGGCTGTTGGGAGGCTCCTGTCAGTCACTGGTCAGCCCAGCATCTATTAATTGGAGACAGAGGGTCAGTGGTCATGCCAGCAGCTCATAGAGTGCTGGCCGTGCAGGGCAGCAACAGGTGTTGCTTTGGAGCAACGGGTGTCACCGACCCTGATGATGTCACTGCATCTATCATAGGGCAGGTCAAGCATCTCTACATGCATGCAACTTTCTTGTCAGCAACATAGGCTAGATTTAGTACCAAATCTGCACCATTGTGTGTCAGCGTGTGTGTCAGCGAGACACGCCGCTTGTATGTCAGCGAGACACGCCGCCGCTCAGTACAGCGGTGGTGTGTCTCAGCTGTCAGGGCAGGGAGGAGAGTGCAGCTATATGTCCGGTGGCAGCGGCGGATAGGATCTCAAACCAGCCGCCAGTTTGTAAACCAATCAGGAGCCATCGCTGCCGGTCCACGAGCTCTGATTGGCTCACGAAACGGCAGCTGGTTTGAGATCCTACATGCCGCCCGACATAGCCGTGCTCTCCTCCCTGCCCTGACCCCCTGACAGCTGAGACACACCACCGCCGGACAGAGCAGCAGCTGGATGAAGCAGCAGCGGTGGGCAGCACAGTGGGGTGGGGGGGCATGTGTGGGGGCATTTGTGTATCTGGCACTGTGGGGGCATTTGTGTATCTGGCACTGCACTGGCATATGTGTATCTGGCACTGCACTATTGGGGACATATGTGTATCACGTCCCATTTTAATTTGCCACACCCAATTACTACTGGGGGCATAACTACTGGGGGGGCAGAGTCATTTTTCAGTTGATAATTTTTGTATGGCCCCTGAAGGATTTTATAAATATACAAATGGCCCTTGGTAGAAAAAAGGTTTCCCACCCCTGCTGTATAGGGATGGGTGCACTAATACACCTTGTATTTTATCTACAATCTTGCAAAAATGAAATAATTTCAATTAAATATCATTTTAACAGAATAAAATGAATTCAATTTGCTGTGAGTTTTGTACCCGTAAGCTGCATGTTACATTATTGTGCACTTTGCAAACTACATTTATTAAGTGCATTTTGGCAAATCAGGCAATTCAATTGTAAAAGTCCATTTGCTTTAATGTCATGGGGTAATTTTATATGGTGCAGGAAATAAGTGGTGGAAGAACCTCGAACCACCAAAAAGTTGCAAATAACATTGGATAAAGCTATAGAAAGCTGTTAGTGGCTACAAGCAAAGTAACTGAGGTTCTTAAAAGGTGTCAGATCGGTGCTTTAAGCTTTTTTATTAACAGTGGAAAAATGATACAGCAGTAAGCAAGTGTCTTTCATCAAATTAAAGCCTCAAGAGTATGTGGGGTACATAAAAATTACTGTAATCTGATTTTTTAATTTCTTTAAGCAAGTTTCAAAAATATTGGGAAATAATGCTTCTCATTCACATCTGCAACTTCAAAAATGCATTTCGCACCAATTGAATATTCCAAAATACATGTCCCACATCATTTCTATATTTTCATGCTATTTAAATGCCTTCAAATTCATGATTATTCATTGATAGAGACAGTGCTTAAAGTGGTCCTAGAGGGGTGGTAAAACTCACCCCACCCTTCCCGGCACTTATTAACTAAAGGGACTGCAGAGCCCATACTAGTGGTGCCCCTAATGCAGTGCCCCCTATGCACTGCCCCCATTAGTAGTGTCCCCAGTAGTAATGCCCCCTGTAGTAGAGCCCCTGGTAGTAATGCCCCCTGTAGTAGTGCCCCCACTGGTAATGCCCCCTATAGTAGTGCCCCCACTGGTTATGAATCCTGTGGTGGTGCCCTTTGCACAACCCCACCAACAATACTTACCTTAAGCCCCGCTCCTGCATCCGACTGCTGCCGTACGTCTGGCCGCCCGCTTTTCAACGTCTCTCCCACAGCGCACAATGCGAGAGCTGGAAAATGGAGCTCAGGAGTAAACTCCTGCCTCCGGCTGCCACTGTTCAGGTGCTTGCTGGTAACAAAATCTCAGCGGGTGCCCGGCATCTCCCTGCATGCCGAGTTGACAATCCTGGGTCAACTGAGCCGGAAGAGGCGGAACTGGTTCCGTCTCCAAATGGAGCTGACGGAAACGCAGTTCCACCCCGTTCCGGTTCCCTTTAACCCCTGGTTGTGGATATGTCAGAGGTTCTACACTGAGTGCCGAAATTTTTACTTCAAAATAAATATTAATTAAATTTAACCCTTGTGGCAGGAGAGGTACTTTGCCACCTGTAAGCTACACACAGGGTCCTGGGGGTAGATGGGAAGTGTGGATGGACCGGTTCCCATCCATTTGGCCCAGACCAGAGTCTCTCCCATTAGTCAGGGCTCCTGAAGGCAGTTAGTGTCCCGGTGATAGGCATGCTAGGGACAGTGGGATCCGGAGGGCTGGGCCACTAGTGTCAGGATGCCGGGACCTGAGTGGTTCCTTATTAAATAAGAGGGAGTGAGGAAGGGCCTAACCTCCCTGGTAGTTTATACTAAAGACAGTGATCTTTGTTTATATATATTCTTGTTTTTGAGCTGCCTGAATAAAAGGTATTTGTTGTTTTTGCACAAGCCTGGAGTCGGTCGTTGGTGGAATTTTTGTATCAGAGCACATTCTAGCAAGTCTCCTGTTACATCCTGTAAGTGTTATTTTTTTGTGTTGCTAAATTCTGTAAGGTCTTATTAAGTCTTAAAAGTTAGCAATTCATCAATCCCTATATTGTGGAGGTACAGCAGCTACTTTCAGCCTGGTGGCGCAAAAACAAGAAAGTGGCCCCAGCTTTTCTACTAGCACATTGTACTGTGGGCTTGGACATCACTGCATATGCTGTTGGATTGGTTCCCAGGGTAATGTACTGGTTAAATCAGCAGTGACCCCCAACGTATGGTTCCCGGTCTAATGTCCATGTTAAATCAGCGGAGTAACCCCCCCACAAGTGTCAGTGCTACACAGAAGCAGTTTGTAATCAGAATCATTAGGGCCACAGGGCCCCCTCCATCTGTTCACGGTGAGTTTCTGCGTACAGTACATGCGCAGATGGTAACAATGCGATTGCACATAACCACCATGACTTGTAGGAAAGTCATGGAAGTGTTGTGTATCAAAAGCTCTCTGTGATTCTGAGAGGTGTGTATTGGGAGGGGCATCCTGTTTCAGGCATATCTCTTACACCTAGAATGGGAATAATACAAGTGCTAGTACTAATGATGGTAGTTGTTGCGGTTGGCATAAAATCAATGGTCTCCACTTGCACACGCACAAACCCTGGCATTAGCCCTACGGATGATCGCATACAGGACTGGCTTGCCCATTATGCCGACTATGCAGGCTCGTAGAGCGCCAGCCAACAAAAAGCGCTGTACATTCCTTGCTGCAGTGAGTAAGCGCAAGTATAGTGGAGTATGGGTTCACTACGGCTGGCCGGCGGTCGGGCTCCCGGCGACCAGCATCCCGGCGCCTGGAGCCCGACCGCCGGCTTACCGACAGCTTGGCGAGCGCAAATGAGCCCCTTGCGGGCTCGCTGCGCTCGCCACGCTACGGGCACGGTGGCGCGCTACGCGCGCCACACTATTTTATTCTCCCTCTATGGGGGTCGTGGACCCCCACGAGGGAAAATAATTGTCGGTATTCCGGCTGTCGGGCTCCCGGCGCCGGTATACTGAGCGCCGGGAGCCCGACCGCCGGCAAACAGAAGACCACCCGTGGAGTATAGATGGGAATTCAGGGCTGCCCCTCTACTTTGCCTGCCACCTCATCAGGACCCCCCAGCGCTGCTCCTCTACTCTGCCTGCTATGCCACAGCCTGCTGGTGACATGCAGACACACAGCCACTCCTTCCCTTTGGCTGTAGAACACCAGGAGCCCACCAAGGAGTAAGTAAGATGCATACCCTCCAACATTTTCCACATAAAAATCAATAAAAATTAGAAAATGGGGCGTGGCCACGGGTAAAGGGGGCCTGGCCACGTCCCTTTTACTATACTTTCAATGGAAGTTTCGAGAGCCAAAAATCGGTAGAGACCATAAAAAAAAGGTATTACGATGTGCTGTTGCTTATCGGCCCACATTCCGAGTTGATCGCTCGCTAGCATAGTCGCCGCCCACGGGGGAGTGTATTTTCGCTTTGCAAGTGTGCGATCGTATGTGCAGCCGAGTGGTACAAAAACATTTTGTGCAAAACAAGACCAGCCCTGTAGTTACTTATCCTGTGCGATGATTCCAGCGACGGAGGTCCCGGAATTGACGTCAGATACCTGCCCTGCAAACGCCTGGTCATGCCTGCGTTTTCCCTACCACTCCCAGAAAACGGTCAGTTGACACCCATAAATGCCCTCTTCCTGTCAATCTCCTTGCGATCGGCTGTGCAAATGGAATCGTCGCTAGAAGCAGTGCACAGCAACGATGCTCTTTGTACCCGTATGACGCGCGTGCACATTGCGGTGCATACGCATGCGCAGTTTTGCAGTTTTTTTACCTGATCCCTGCGCTGCGAAAATCAGCAGCGTGAGAGCAACTCGGAATGACCTCCATCATCTGTAATGCAGTCGAACTGCCCCTGATCGCATAATAAATCTGGCTTCCGGATCTACCCACAACTACTTTGCAAGCTTGTAATAAGCCCCTGTGTCACAGAATAGAAGACGAGTACTAAATGTGCACGCTGCACTTTATGGATATTTTATGCACACTAATTAAAAACCATTAAAAAAAAATCTAGTCAAAATTATTTTATCTGGCACTGATATTATAATTCCATTGTTTTCCAAATATTCAGGATGCTATCTGTCTTTTTGTGGAATACTGTGAAAAAAATGACCAGAAATGCATCAGATTGATCAAAGGAACAGAAACTGTTCCTCTTTGCACTGGGATTAACCTAGTCACACAGACAGGAAATGGCAATGAAAAATACTGAGAGTCTGTGGACAGCTTAACATGCTTATGATTCTCCTTCAATTAGAACCTGCACAATTAATCCATTATGTTTACTCTTACATAAATAATAAAAAAATACTATAGTACATAGAAAAATCTCACATTTTTAACTTCAAACATTCAGTCACAGTAAAGTATTTGTGAATTAGAATTTAATAATAAAAATGTGTTTTGTATAAAGTAGTGAATATTTGCATGATATAGGAGCTGATACTGAGGTAAGAGCATTGCAAAAAAAATTTAAATAATTTTGCAGAAACCTTCCTGCACTGTAGGTGCGGCAAATATAAAATGTACACAGAGATTAAGGGGCTGATTCAGACATGATTGCTAGACTGCGTTTTCTCGCAGCATGTGATCAGATCTGATATGCGTATGCACCGCAATGCGCAGACGCGATGGGCCGCAGCAATGGGAATCTCCGGTCAGCGACAGGATGGTGCGAAAATTCTGAACGCACCGACGATTGCAAGGAGATCGACAGGCAGAGGGCGTTTGTGGGTGGCACCTGGCCGTTTTAAAGGAGTGTCCAGGAAAACGCAGGAGTGACTAGGCGTTTGGAGGGAGGGATTCTGACCTCAGCTCCGGCCCCGATCATCGCAGCGGCGAAGTAAGTTCTGGGCTGAGCAGAAACTGCACAAACTTATGTTTGTGCAGTTCTGCTACACATGCGATCGCATACCTGCACACACACCATACCCTCCTCCTGTAGGCGGCGACTACCTAATCGCAGGGATGCAAAAAATGCACCCTAGCGCCAAGGTCTGAATTACCCCATAAGATTTGAGAGGGTGTGTGAAATTTAAATTGCTGTACAAAAATAAAGCTGTCCAGCATTTGTGGGCTACATGCAAATGCGGGATGCGGTCAAGATCCCGCCGGACGGAATCCCAGCGGTCAGAATACCGACACCGGAATCCCTATCGGCACAATCCCGACATATTCTCCCTCTGTGGGCGCAGCAAGCCCGCAGCGTGGCGAGCGCAGCAAGCCCGCAAGGGGCTGCGTTGCGCTCGCCCCCCTGTCTGGATTGTGCTGGTCGGGATCCTGGAGTCGGTGTTCTGACCGCCGGGATTCCATCCGGCGGGATCTCGTACTGATCCCGCAAAAGCGTCTAGTATTTACCCTGCATGCAAAACAAAAACATTGTTTGTTCAGAAGCAAAATTACTTTCTTTTTTTGGTTTGAACTCAATGTTAGCTCCATAATGTGTAATTATGACATTATAATATAGTATGGTACCAGCTATGCCAGCCCTAACCAATGTACAATGGGGGTAATTCCAAGTTGATCGCAGCAGGAAATTTTTTAGCAGTTGGGCAAAACCAAGTGCACTGCAGGGGGGACAGATATAACATGTGCAGAGAGAGATAGATTTGGGTGTGGTGAGTTCAATCTGCAATCTAATTTGCAGTGTAAAAATAAAGCAGCCAGTATTTACCCTGCACAGAAACAAAATAACCCACCCAAATCTAACTCTCTCTGCACATGTTATATCTGCCTCCCCTGCAGTGCGCATGGTTTTGCCCAACTGCTAAAAAATATCCTGCTGCGATCAACTCAGAATTACCCCCAATGTCTATTCACCCACTGCTCTGTGTGAGAGAGTTCCCTTCAACTAACTCCCCCCGCAAGACACTGCTGTTCATGAGACACTGGCCTAACGCATGACACCCTGGTAGCAGTGGCGTAACTACTGCCCCCGCAGCCCTCGCGGTGGCTTGGGGGCGCAGGGCTGCGGGTGCGCTGCCACTGATTTAGCGCAGATTGACATGCGGACGAGCGTCCGCATGTCAATCTGCTATCTCCTCTCCCTCCTTCCCTCCGCTGCTGTGATGGAGGAACACGGAGGGCACAGCGCGCGCCTCTCCTGTGTCCCTCCTGGGTCTCCGGAGGGTCTATTAAATGAAGTGCCGTTCGTGAGCTCTGATTGGCTCACGAACCGGCACTTCCTTTAACAGACCCGCGCTGTGCCCTCCGTGTCCCTCCATCACAAAACAGCGGGGGAGCGTGAGGGGGGGGGGAATTTAACTGGCACTGGGGGAACATATTCGGGGGAGGGGGAGCATATGAGACACTGAGGGGGCATATGTGTACCTGGCACATGGGGCGGGGGGCTATATTTGGCACTGGGGCATGTGAGTACCTGGCACTGTGGGGGAATATCTGGCACTGGGGGCATATGTGGCATTGGGGGGGGTATATGTGTACCTGGCACATGGGGGAGGGCTATATTTGGCACTGGGGGCATGTGAGTACCTGGCACTGTGGGGGAATATCTGGCACTGGGGGCATATGTGGCACTGGGAGCACAGCCCTAGCAACAAGCACTACCCCCTAGCAACGAGCATGACACCCAGTGCATAAAACCCCTGGCAACGAGCATGACACCCTAAGCATGAAAACCCCTGGCACCGTGCATGGAACCAAGAGCATGAAACCCCTGGCAACGAGCAGGTAATTTAAAAGTAATTAAAAGCCTTACTGTAGGACTTAATGTGTAATGGGCATTACGGTGTGTGGCATAATGTGTCACGGACATTGCGGTGTGTGTCATAATGTGTCACAGGCATTACAGTGTGGCATACTATATCACGGGCATTGTGGTATGTGGTATAATGTCTCAGGGGCATTGCAGTGTGGCATAATGTATAACGGGCATTGCGGTGTGTGGCATAGGGTATAACGGGCATTGCGGTATGTGTCACAGGCATTACGGTGTATGGTATACAATATCACGGGCATTGTGCTACGTGGTATAATGTCTCAGGGTCATTGCAGTGTGTGGCATAATGTATCACGGACATTGCGGTGTGTGTCATAATGTGTCAGGCATTACGATGTGTTGAATACTATATCACGGGCATTGTGGTATGTGGTATAATATCTCAGGGTCATTGCAGTGTGTGTCATAATGTGTCACAGGCATTGTATGTGCTATAATGTATCAGGGGCATTGCAGTGTGTGGCATAATGTATCACGGACATTACGGTGTGTGTCATAATGTGTCACAGACATTGTATGTGCTATAATGTATCAGGGGCATTGCAGTGTGTAGCATAATGTATAACGGGCATTGCGATTCCTGTCATAATGTGTCACAGGCATTACGGTGTGTGGCATAATGTGTCGGGGGCATTATGGTGTGTGCATATTGTGTCATATGCATTATTGTGTGTGGCATAATGTCTAAGGGCCATTGCAGTATGTGGCATAATGGCTACTGGGCATTACTATAAGGAGGAAAAATGACAAATAATGTAAGGGGCATGAATCAGGATTATTTTTCTTTCCTGTGGTGGCCAACGCCTGGGCGTGCAGGTTGCAGAACTGGGGTATAAGGTAGTCTTTTCCTGCAATGCCACGTTCCTTTATGCGAAGCCACACCCATTTCAATGAAGCCCAGCCCCCTTTTTGCGACGCGCGCACATGTTTATCCCTTTACTAGTGCCAATTATGGGGATGGGAGGGTGGGGCGAAGAATTTTTTGGCTTGGGGGAGAAAAATTTCTAGTTACGCCACTGCCTGGTAGTCTAGGGTGGTAATAAGTACTGGACCTTATCCACTCTGCCCATCTTGGCAGGGACAGAGAGGTACGCTCTGCACCAGCCCTTCCCTGCAGAGATCAGTGCCGCTCCTCAATTTTCCCACCACCAGATCCTCTTGTCTCTGGTTTGACTCCACCGGCTTCTTAACTTTTGCCAAACTTTCTTCTTTATGAGATATTTTTGGGTTTATATATATATATATATATATATATATATAGCCTTAGTTTATACTAATAATACTGTTGTCATCATAACATACATTCTCTTTAGATTACTGGACCCATTTGTTTTTTCCTATCTTGTCCTTCCATATGTCTGTGTTCATTTCTATGTTTTGCATTGTGCCTGTATTGTTCCCCCTATATTTTGTATTGTGCCCCCTTTTCTTTGCCGCACTTCTCACTAGATACCCCATATTTTCCTTATTAAGCTCCACACATCTACCCCATTTTACATTGAGCCACTGCCCATCTGTTATATTAATTTTACTAATGTGCTTGTGCCTTTAGTCACACACCCCTATCTGTAATTATAAGCCCCCATGTATATTGGTTATTTTTTTCCCATTCCCGCATCCACATCCCATAATGTATGCCCCTTCTCACTCACAATCCGCAATCTCCTTACCTCTTCTCATGCCACACTGAACTCCCTTCCTCCATCCACATCCCATATTGTTTTCGCCTTCTCCCTCCTCATCCCACATTGTGTTCCCCCTCCTCCATCCACATCCCACATTGTGGCACCCTTCCACCTCCACATTCCACATTGTGCTGCCCCTCCACATACCACACTGTCCTGATGTTCTACTTCCCTCATCCTGGATGGGCCATCTCGATCCCAAATTGAGCCCCCACCCCCCTCTTCCCCCATCCCCTGCACATGCTACACCATAATGATACTTTCCTTCCCCCTGCACATCTGACATTTGTGCTTCACTGGCCAGATACGTTCCCCTAAGAAGTTACTTACATGTGATACAGGCAGGGCCGTTTCTTAGGGCAGGCGTGCAGTGCAACCGCACTGGGCGCCCGCCGCGGCACTAACTGTGGCTCCCTGCTTCCCCCTCCTATTTCTCCCCTAGTAACCCGCTCAGGGGGGGCCGAGTTTCACGGAATGACGCAGTTGCATCGTTACGTCACGACGCAACCCCGTCACTCCGCGAAACCCCCCGAGCAGAGTATAGAGGGGGATCCAAGTTAGGAAGAGGGAAAGGCCGGCGCAAGGAGCGACTGGTGAGGCGGGCCGAAGAGCGCTAATCGCCTCTGTAAGTATTCTCTCTCTCTCTCTCTCTCAATGTGTAAAATGGGGACACCTGCCGTAATGTGTGAAATGGGGACTCTTGCCTGCCGTAGTGTGGGGATTTAATGTATCAAGGGCATTGCGGTGTGTGGCATAATATGGTGCAGGGGGCATTACTGTGTGGGGCTTAATATGGTAGAATTTTTTTTTCCTGTGGTGGTCGTGATCTGTTGGAGCAGGGTAAAAAACTGGATTGTGAGGTAGTCTTTTCAGACGAGGCCACACCCATTTAGATGAGGCCACGCCCCCTGGCCGGGTGCGCGCGCAAGTTTTTTTTTATCTAGGTGTGGGGGGGGGCACATTTTTTATGTCATGGGGGGTGCATTTTTAAATCTCGCACTGGGAGCCAAATTGGCTAGAAACAGCCCTGCATACAGGCTGCCTCATCCCTACTACTCTGAATCTAACAGCCTGAGACAGGGCAGCAGGCTCCTCTCTGGCTCCTCTGCTTTTGGCACTCGCGGCTAGGAATGGTCATGAGACTTACTGAGGCGGTGGCAGCAACAACAGTACAGAAAATGGAAGGGAGGGGAGGGTCAAAAAGGTGTTGGACTGGTCACATACCTTCTAACGTGAATGATCAGAATAGTGGAAGCCACATCGTAAGTCACTGAAATCATGAATACTGTATTCTCTAAAATAAAGATGTGTCCTCTTACATCTTTGCTCCGTGCGCTACAAGTCGCGTTACACATATACACGTGTAACTCGGTAGCGCTGAATATCTTTTTTTGAGTTTTTTTCCTGTAAAAATGCGTGTTAGACGCAAACTACAGTAATAGGTTGCACAAAAAGCTTCTGCTGATTAAAATGATATGCAGCATGCATGTATTCTGTGTGTGACTGTGACTGTACTTGCATACAAAATGCTATGCTACAGTGTTTTCATGAAAAACACTGTAACGTGGCATTTCAGATGCAGATAGAGCTGCAATTACACACAGAATACAGGCATGCTGCATATTATTTTAATGAGCAGAAGCTGCTTGTGCAACCTATTACATTACTATGCGTCTAAGATGCATTTTACAGAAAACAAACGCAAAAGCAAAAGACGCTCGGCGCTACCGAGTCCTGCCACGGCATGGCGTGACTTCAAGGGCTTTTTACCGTATCTGCAGCAAGGATGCAAGAGTACATATTAGTAGGTTTGATAAACAGTGTATTGGGCAGTGATAAGCTAGGTACATACTGTCAGATTTTTTTTGGTTGGCCCAACAATCGGCCGATTTTTCGGGAGATTGTAGACACCAATATCTGAGCTACACATTAGAAGATTTTTTTTTAACGTTACTGATTGTCTGCCAAACCACACTGCATTTGCATATGTCCGCCCCTAAAAAGGATGGGCAGATTATTGAGAATGCACACACACTGCTCGGTATCGTGAAATTGTGGCTGAGATATTTGGTTTAGGACAACAGATCGGAAATTCGATCATTCGTGTGTGTGGGCAAGATTTTTC
This sequence comes from Pseudophryne corroboree, assembly GCF_028390025.1. Taxonomy (NCBI): domain Eukaryota; kingdom Metazoa; phylum Chordata; class Amphibia; order Anura; family Myobatrachidae; genus Pseudophryne; species Pseudophryne corroboree. The sequence goes on along the minus strand of NC_086448.1, from coordinate 318,270,985 downwards.
AGAATTATCGGCAAAACACAGAAATGATCATTTGTACACACTATACAATAACTTTGGTCGCTCTCCCAATTATTGGCTAATCGGGCCAATAATTGTATAGTGTGTACATAGCTTTAGAACTATTCTGGTATGGGAACAACTATGTATGTCATTTCAGTGCCATTTCAATGATCTTGCTCTGCAAAATGAAGTCTTGTTTTTGCTCTTCTATGCATTATACACTCCAAACAAGTTCTCCAGTCTACTGGTGAAAACGTTTGCTCACTTGGAAATGCTATAATCTGACTCCATAAATCTATACACTTTTTAAGAATTTTAGGTGCATTTCTATGGTGTTGTCACCCCAGCCTCCCTTCCTCCCCCCTGTAACTAGGTGTGTGCAGACGGTGCCTTGCCCACTGCGCACTGTCCGCGTCCACCCCGATTGGTTCTGGATGTGGTAACAGCTGCAGCTCTGTTGTTGCTGTGTACATTACAGCAGACAGCACTGGGTAGACAGACTGTAGTCCCCTGTGCTCCACCCCTTTTGTCCAGCTTATCCTGCCTGTCGGCCCGTTTGATTAATGTGTCACTCATCCTGAGGAATCACGGCACCACCACCCCTTCCCCCCAGCTTCCGGCAGCAGTACTCAGCATCCACGCTCTCCATATGGAAGACCACACACCCACTGCGATCCACAGCTCTGCAACAGCGGGGGGCAGGGGCAGGGCTGCCAACAGGAATTGTGGGGCCCGGGAGTGACAAAATAGGCAGCCCCCCCCATTTTACCAAAAATATTTTAGGCAGGTAGAGCACGTTATACACATTACGCCGGTAGAGCACAGTATACACATTGCGACGTGACAGCTACTCAGCCAGCCCCAGGCCCCCTTCTCAGAGTCACAACACACACAAACAACAACAACACAAACACACACACATGATATATTATACATTACATGCTTACCCTTTGTAAATCCGTCCTCTCTCCCACTCTGTCTGCACCTTCTGTATTGAGCTCTTCAGTCCGGCGGCTCCTCTTCTCTCTCTTCACTGGTGCTGTGTGATGTCATGACGTCACACCACGCCGCATCCTAAAACAATAACTTTATTAAGCAGCAACTTGCTTTTAGGATCTGCAGCGGGCGGAGGGGGGCAGGAGAAAGGGAGTGTCAATTCCACTGGCACCGGCCGCAGTAGCGGACAGTAACACAGGCGGCGGCCGCCGGGACTATTGATGGCGGGCTGTTTAAGCAGCTTAGGCCCTCCACTCTCTGTTAGAGTGGCCGGGCCCGGGACAACTGTACACAGGGCACGCCCTTGATGGCGGCACTGGGCAGGGTGACAAACCACAGTTATATGCCTGTCAGCCTACAGCGGCAACGTGGTCCCCTACCTCCCCCCCAGGCAGCTAGGGCACATCCTTCTCCCTTCAGATGCCTGCAGCCAGTGTACCCTCCAACAAGACTCATTCCATTAGGAAGAAAATGCTCTGTTCCTGGACTTCCTTGCCAGTGGCAGTTGCAGAGATGGGACTGCAGCGCAGCCCAAAATTCAGATAGAGGCAGACCAATTGCCACCTCAAACACTGCCAAACATCACCCCTGGGACTCACTGGCAGTTGGTGTGGCTCCCCCATTTGAATTCTTGACAGTGCTGTAGCCCCTGCTCTGCTACTGTCACTGGCAAGAAAGTCCAGGAGCAGAGCATTTTCTACCTAATGGAATGGGTCATGTTAGACGGTATGTAGCCGGGCTCTGGCCCTCAGCCTATAATGCTCAGCTGCCAACAAGCACCAGCTATGATACATGAAATGCAGGTGGCACACCATTTACTTTCTTAACTATTGATAAGTAAGATAACTCGCATGAGTTACAGTATCTTGTTATCCTTTATCTTTAGGTTTAGCAAAGAGTACATAGACTGTATAAATGTAGCAGTTGAAATTTTTTAAACAAAAAAAATGGTGATGGTGATTTTAAGAGTCGCCCTTTGTGACGGAAATTTTACTCTAGATGTTTTTCTTCTTTAAACAAATGACTTTTTTTAAAGGTTACGGTTTTGTGATGCCAAGTATGCATTCAGTAATTTTTCAGAATGATTTGGCCGTCCTGCGATTCTGTCCTCATATGGTAACTAGCAGAGGAAGCAACAGTTTGTTATCTGCGCAGAATAACAATTCAATTTGATTTTTTTTAGGTAAATATGAAGAATGGTAATACTGAGGGCCAGTCTTTACATCTGACGCAATATACCAGATGAAAGATTAAATAAAACTAGTGTAATGCTGCTGCTGTAAGTCAGACCTATATTCACCTTAAGATATATTATCTACTTCTTCCTGTGAATGACTCAAGTGCTTGTGCATCTCATGATTAAATACACTCTCAGTAATAGTTTTGCTTCACAGATTGCATAATATTTACAACAGTATCCGTTGCACCCACATTGTGAATTAGAGGCAGAAGTTCAGTGGGTCCCATTCTTCTCACAACAACAGGGATATGAATTATGTCTGTCTCCAAAAAGTTAAGAAAACGTTTTTTTTTTTGCCTAGTTATTGCCTTGCTTAAACAACTTATCTTATGCAAGCGTGAGGCCTGAAAACCCTAACTGGATGTTTCTGATAGAGATCTATGGACACAAAGGGCTTTACTACTTGGCTTATGTCTTCTTTGCAAACTTTCCTTTCTGTTTCAAGTAATAATCCTAGGAAAGCTGAGATCTTAGTAAGGTTTACCATCAAAAGATTTCTAACATGTGTTCTCATTACACTGTTTTGATCTTATCTTGCTAATAGTACTGAAATCTGTATCATGTTTTTTGTTGGGTAAAGTGGCCTGCTTGTAATTATTGCATCTTATACCTACAGTATTGAGTAATGGGATCTTTTAGGCATACATAGATCTGACCCACTGGTTCTTGTAGTGGTCTGCAGTCTTTGTTTATAGGATTTCATTGGATCACAGGCACCACTGTAAGTTGTTTTGTTGAGTGAGTGACACTGAAAGGGGTAAATCTTAATTAGCAAGTACTCAAGCTTGAATCTGGTGGAGATCTGTTATTGCAGAGTGTCAAATGTAGCTGTTACTCGGCAAGGTGATAACGGAAAGTGTAAATAGTTAAGTAGCACCTCCTATATATTCTGCTAGCCTGGGCTAGCTAAAGCTCCCTTTTAAACACTTAACTGCACAATAGTACCTATGGAACAGTATTATTGCATTTATCTTAAAACCTCACAACAATGTTTTCTATAAAGTCAGTTCTAATCATACTTGCTAACAAATATTACAAAAACCAGAAAGATAGCACAGTTCTCATCTGCCTGCTGTATCCAATGTCTTCATGCTGACACTTCTTGTGTGCTAAATCTGCTACCACATCCATAATCACCAAGGAAGGACTGTTTGATTGGGAAGAAAAAAAAGTTATTTATGCCCATATGCCAATCACATCTACCCACATGTCCATCAGACTATGGACATGCTCATTGGGCCTCCCCACAGAGCCATCAGACCTCCCTTACATGCTATTAGACAGTTGATAAATGCATGCTACTTAATAGTGGCCTAGTTCATTTTCTAAACCATAGTCGTGCCTTTAGTTGGGATGCGGTCAAGATGCCGCCGGACGGAATCCCGGCGGTCGAAATCCCGACGCCGGAATCCCGACCGCCACAATCCCGACCGCCACAATCCCGACATATTCTCCCTCCGTGGGTGTCCACGACACCCATAGAGGAAGAATATAATAGTGTGCCGAGCGTAGCGAGGCACCGTGCCCGCAGCATGGCGAGCGAAGCGAGCTCGCAAGGGGCTGCGTTCCGCTCGCCACCCCTGTCGGGATTGTGTGGTCGGGATTCCGGCGGCATTTAGTACTGATCCCCTTTAGTTAATGTTATGCCCCATAGTAATGCCCTAGTTTATGTTATGTCACATTGTAGGGCTGCCAGTACACATTATGCCACACAGTACCTCCAATTACATTATTACAGATGGAGCCTCCGTTATCTGTCCTTCTTCTGTGACTAAGCGTGCCTGCCTGGGCGCACCTAGGGGGTAATTCCAAGTTGATCGCAGCAGGATTTTTGATAGCAATTGGGCAAAACCATGTGCACTGCAGGGGAGGTAGATATAACATGTGCAGAAAGAGTTAGATTTGGGTGGGTTATTTTATTTCTGTGCAGAGTAAATCAGTGGCGCACACAGGGGGGGTTTCCGAGTACCTGGAAACCCCCCCTGATGACCCCAAAAAATGTTTTGAGACGGAGACACAGCTGTCTCCGTCTCAACAAAAGCCGCGACCGCGACCGCGGACGGAGCTGCAGCAAGAGCAGAGAGCTATGCAGCTCTCTGCTTAGAGAATGTCCCAGGTGCCGGGGGAGCTGCTGGCTGCGCATGCTCAGCCACAGCAGCTCCCTCCGTCCTCACTCTGCCTCACGCTGCCGTGGCCGCCCCTCTGTGTGTAAGTTTGATATCATTGTTTAAGTGTGTTTTTGTATGATATGAATGCATGTATGTATGTATGTATGTATGTATGCATGTGGGTTTGTGTGTGTGCTTGTATGTACAGTATGTATGTATGTGTGTTTACATGTGTGAGTGTATGTATATATGTATGTATGTATGTGTGTGTGTGTTTACATGTGTGAGTCTGTGAATATATATATATATATATAAATGTGATATATATATATATATATATATATATATATATGAAACCGGTAATCCTCCTTCGGTCCTGTGATAGGACCTCTATTGAAGAAAAATAGGCGGCACTCCAGGGACTTAAATAAAGTCAAACTGTATTCAAAAAATAAATTTCATGGTGCAAAAAACAACGTTTCAAGGCTCTACGGCCTTTTCATCTGGTTATGCATTATAGGTGAGATCAATAAACAAAATACCTCTGTTTTTTTTCACCTCACCTATAATGCATAACCTGATGGAAAGGCTGTAGAGCCTTGAAACGTTGTTTTTTGATCCATGAAATTATTAGACTGCTAAAATATTTGCTGCTGCGATCAACTCAGAATTAGGCCCCAAGTCACTTTGAGCATCTCCATCTTGACGGGTGCGCGCACCCGGACGGAGACGTGCCCCATTCACTTGAATGGAGAGCATCTCAGTCTGTGCGCCCGGACAAAGACGCTCTGAATGGGAGTGTCTCTGTGCACTCCTGGCATGACTAGGCGAACGGAATGCCTAGTCACGCCAGGAGTGCACGCCTGCGACTAGACAGGCAAACATGACGGAGGCTCCATCTGTACATACAGTTTTCCCAGGTCATAATATGCCACCTCCATTTCATATTGTGCCACATTACAGTGTCCCAAGTCATATTATGTAACATTATAATGCCCCACAGACAATGTTATACCACATTATATTGAGCAGGTCCAGGGGCATAACTAGATATATTGTAGGCCCCAAGGCAAAAGCTTGCAAGGACCTCTATGTTTCACCCAATGGTGAAAAATGTGTATCACACATGTAACTTTGGCAGGGAAGGTGGGCCCCTCTCAGCTCTGGGCCCAATAGCAGCTGCTATCCCTGCACCTATGGTAGCTATGCCCTTGTCCACAAGCTATGAGACTGTTCCCATGTACCACCAAATTGCATCCAAATGTCACAAGATTTCCCCCACATGACACCAGACTACTCCAACATACTAACGGAACTTAGCCTGTATGTGGGCAAAGGCGTCTTAGCATCTCACACCAGAGGCTTCTCATCAGCCTCTCCCACACACGTCTGCACATGTACACTCAGACATGGCTGTTTCTTCTTCGAGCTTAAACTCCTTTCATAAACTCCTCCAGTCCCAGAGGCAGCTGGATAAAGTAATGCCTGCTAGCAGTAATAATAGCCCTGCAATATCCATATGCTTTATTTATATTTAGTCAATGATAAGTAGGCTAAGCGCCTCTATTGTGACCCCTCTGGTGTTGCCACACTTACATGAGTTTAAGGAATAATGTAATACCCCCTCACAATGACTCTTCTCCACTTGGGCCAGTGGACATAGTACCTGATGTAGTAGACACCAGGTGTGGATATCAGGGGTACTGCAAGTTTAAGACTGTAGGGCACCAAGGCACCTTGTGTTGAATGGAAGACTACATTTTATAAACTTTTTTTCCCTCTAGCACAATAATCATGACAGCTGCATGATACACTTTCAATGCCAATCTCCCTCTGCTAAATCCTGACTTTACAAGCAGAACTAAGGACACCGAGCCCCACTATGAGATAGGGGGGCATATTCTAGCAAGGCCACATGCAAGAGTGAATGAGAACATTGTGCGCACCATCTCTAAGTAGCGGAAAACACAGAGATGAAGGTAATCTCTCTGCACCCATGGCTAGCTCGGGTCCCTTCTGGGCTCCCATAAAATCCTGGGCCGTACCAATTCTGGGTCCCCTCTCAGCATCCCTGAGTAAATTTTTACCACTTTTCTCTGCTGCCTTCTAGGAGATACTATAGGAAAAGCCAAAAGAGAAAGTGTGGGAGGCATGGCAATGTGATTTGCATCATCATGCCAGCCCTTGCTGCAAAATGTAGTGATTTGTGTGACAGGTGATGGTGCTGCGATGACGTGATAAACTGTGGATTGCATCCTCATGCATCCCCAGCCATTTCAGTGGGGAGATGGATACATAAGAGTAGTCTGCTCTAAAATTCAGGAGTCTCCCGGATATTCTGGGAGAGTAGGCAAGTCAAGTCTGATATACATTTGACTCAATTGGAATATACATGGTTTCAAGTTAAACCGGGAAATGTGCCCCTTTTTGATCAAGCATTGTGAGTACAAAATGGATAGCTTTTACATGCCATGTACTAACTTGTCATGTAGAGTTCTTTTTATAGATCAGTAAAGGAGAATGGTCAAATTCAGGGCAGTAGAGTCAAACTGCCTCGCATTACCGACCAGTAGTCAGGAAATATGAATAATAAGTGCACATATATATGGGTCTGGTAATAGTTGGATAGTTTATCTTGGTACATTGGTACAGTTATATTCTTCAGCAAAAGTCTGGATAATGGGGGTCATTCCGAGATGATCGTAGCTGTGCTAAATTTAGCACAGCTATGATCATTCACATTGACATGCGGGGGGACGCCCAGCACAGGGCTATCCCACCCCGCATGTCAGTGCCGTCCCCCTACCCCCGCAGAAGTGCAAAGGCATCGCACAGCGGCAATGCCTTTGCACTTTAAGAGTAGCTCCCGACCAGCGCAGCTTTAGCGTGCTGGCCGGGAGCTACTCATCGCTCCCCGGCCCGCAGCGGGGGGATGCCCAGCACAGGGCTTTCCCACCCCGAATGTCAGTGCCAGCCCCCTTCACACAGCTGCTGCGGCCTGCCCCCCGTTCGGTCCGGCCACGCCTGCGTTGACCGGATCGCGCCCATTCCACCCCCCACCCAGCGACCGCCTCTGCCTGTCATTCAGGCAGAGGCGATCATAGCAGCCCGACGGCCTTCGGCCATCTGGCATGCGCAGCTCTGACCCGATCGCACCGCTGCGATAAACTGCAGCGTGCGATCGGGTCAGAATGACCCCCAATTTCTTTTTGTACATCAATTTAATTGGTATTTCACTTAATTTTGCTGGCATATTCTATAGACTTTCTTAAGACACATCATTATTAGACCGTATCATACAACATGGTAATTTTTGGACTGTCATCTTCCAAACAAAGAGGCACAGACGATTACACATAAACATTTTTTATCAACAATTTGCATTTCTAAGATACTTTAATAGTGGATGTTGCATCTAAAAATTATCAGACGTGTTATGCTTTCTGTTTTTGATAACAAACCTCTGCTTATAGTTCTTATCAACCCTTGTCCAAAACGCCTGCATTGTTTCATATTTTTCAACAAACTGTCCAACTGAGAGCAGAGATGAGGCATCTGTGTGTTTATACTCCAAGAAATTGTAGTCGTGTTCTCCAGAAGTGATGGAATTACAACGTTGCAAAAGCATTTGTTTAAAAAATGCTTTTGAAGTGAATATAATATATGCCGATATTGTACAAATGTAGGTGATTGCATGTATATCACTTTGTACAAACTGACATGCACAGTCAAATAAGACAGAAATATATTACCTACAAGGCACCTGTGCACACTTCATTGTGAAACTGGAACATATTATAATGTTTGGTTCCTTTACCGAATCAAGTAGGAAAGAATTTAAGAACTGGCAAAGAGAGAAAGATTATTATTATTATTATTATTATTATTATTATTATCCTTTATTTATATGGCACCACAAGGGTTCCGCAGCGCCCAATTACAGAGTACATATGCACATAATCAAAACAGGAAAACAGTGACTCACAGTTGAAGACAATATAGGACAAGTACAGGGTAACTAAGCATAATTACACCAGTAAATGACAGAGATAAGTTCCAGGTGGCCAAAAACTGCGAGATTTGGGCAGTTGAGGATTATTAAAGTAAGAAAAGGATAAGCACATGAGGGAAGAGGGCTCTACTCGTGAGAGCTTACATTCTAAGGGGTAGGTACTTGGACTGCACACTTTCATTTTAAACATAGTAAGAGGTGGTACCATGATGAGTTTTCTAGTGCCATGCAGGAAAAATAAAAATGTTATTATAATTGTTTGACTATCAGTATTCTTAATGCTTATAATGCACACCTGCATCTTTTTCCTGCAGTGAAAGGTTTTGGGGTATATGCAATTGCGGTCGAATTGCCACAAATGTCGAAAAACGGGGCATTTTCGACAAAAAAACCCTGTCAAATTGGATTCGACAAAGCAATACAGTACTTTTCGACAAAAAAAATGCCGTTTCAGATTCGACTTTTTGCAATTCGACATTTGTCAAATTCAACATGTCTGCAATGGTAAAAATGCAGCTTTTCGACAAAAGTATATTCAATTGAAGAATGTTGATTCGACAACAGTGCTTTTCGACAGTCATTTCGTCAATTTCATTCCGCCTCATTTTGCTGTTGTGATCTAATAAAATTTTTTAAAAACATGATGACCGCGAGGTTATGTGGGGTCACCCGCTGACCGCAAAGTTCCCACCATTGGATACAATGGAGCGCCTATGCTCTACAGTGTATCTCGAGTGCGCCGCCTGACAGCTCAGACGCACACAGCCAATCAGGAGAGTGCCACGACGTGGCGCTCCCTGATTGGCTGAAGGGACCCTCTTTGACAGCAGTCACGGGGGGTCCCGGCAGTCGGGGAAAGGGGTCCCATGTGTAAACATGGGACCCCTTTCAGTGCGTGGTCCGTGGTTTCTGTATTTTTATTTTGCCAAGTACGTGGATTACAAACTAAGAAGAGGACCGATCTACCGCGGATTGTTGTGAGTATAACTTTATTTACAGGTACCCCGTGGATTCTACGTGGAGAAGGGGACCGACACTTCGTGTCAACATAGGTAAGTATGTGTATATGTCGGTGTGCATGTATGTAATAAAGTTATACTGTCATGGTGTGTGTGTACTGTTTTTATTTGGGTATTTTTTTGTAGTAGAACTACAGGTACCAGCGGGCCCGTTTTCCCCCTGTATGCTGGTACTTGTGGTTCTCCAAGTACCAGCTTGCAGGGAGGCTTGCTGGGACTTGTAGTTCTGTACAAAAAACAATATTCTTTTTTCTGACACATGGCTATCAGCCCCCCATCCGCCGCCCTTGAATGGGGGGGACAGCCTCGGGCCTCACCCCTGGCCCTTGGGTGGTTGGAGGGGGGGGGACCCCTTGATTTAAGGGGTCCCCACTCCTCCAGGGTACCCTGGCCAGGGGTGACTAGTTAGTGATTTAATGCAGGACCGCAGGGAACTATATAAAAGTGTCCCCCGACTGTGGCATTATCTCTCTGACTAGTGGTGCCCGGTGCTGGTTTGAAAAATATGTGGGACCCCTACGTGTTTTGTCCCCCATATTTTTTGCACCAGGACCAGGGACCAGATGCAGAGCTCGGTGCTGGGTGTTAAAATACAGGGGATCCCCTGTCATTCCCCCCCCCCCCCGTATTTTTACAACCAGGACCAGCTCAAAGAGCCCGAGGCTGGTTATGCTTAGGAGGGGGGACCCCACGCAATTTTTTTCACGATTTTTTGAACACTTTTGTGCCGTCCATGAAGTTGAATCCAGGACGCACACTATCGTCAATTGGTCCGTTTTTCGACAGCGGGACTGTCGAATTCGTTTTTTATTGAATATGTCGAATTCGGGTCCCGGCGGCCGGGATTCGACTGTCGAATTGTGTCGAATCCAAAAAACGGTTGAATTCCAGCCGGAATTCAACCGCAATTGCATATACCCCTTTATGTTTTTATCACGTATGTAGTTATAATAGCAAAATCTGCACTTGTCAGCAATATATTTGCCTTGACCTGAATTTAACAAAAGGTTTGCATGCAGCCTCATTTGCCCTTAACGTACCCAGTCCTACCCAAGCCATACCACAGAACAGAAGGAATTTATTACAGTCCTTCCTCAGATCGGCAAAGAAAAGATGGAACATAAATGCTACACACCTATGCGGAACGTCTTGCTGCAACTTTGTTTTTCTCTAAATGAAATAAATCTAGGATTCAGTATTCTGAATAGTAATGATATTTACCAATACTCCCATGAAACCGAAAATGTTGCATTTCATCTATCATATCATTTAACATTTACATGTTACCACCTTGTGAAATGTATCATAAGAACGGTTATATGCCCCCAGTTTTGTGGGTCATTCTTGAGTTATGTCAGTCACAAAGGTGTAGGCTACAAGTGATGAATGTTATCAGCCAAAATGGGAATGGTTTCATTAGCTCAGGAAAAGCTCCATGGCAGCATGGTGGCACAGTGCTTAACTTGCTTCCTCAGAGTGCTGGGGCAAGGGCCCTGTCTCTGCGACAAGATGTCTCTCCCAGTCCCAAGAGACACTACAGCGGATCGAAAGGACCAGGCAACTGCAGTGATGCCCGCAGCAATGTGTAATTGTAGTGATGCACCCGGCAGAGAAGGAGACGGACACACTGCTACTACAGATGTAGCCATGTTCATCTTTGCTGTGATGTGTCATGCTTCATGGCGTGCCGGGCTGCGACTATTCGCAGCCGGCAATCGCTCCATTAGTTAATAATGGAATTAATGGAGTGATCACTGGCTGCGGATAGTCGCAGTCCGGCGCGCCATGCAACATGCCGCATTGCTGCAAAATGAACATGGCTACATCTGTATTTCTACATTTGCAAAGTGAGCCGTCTGACTCTGAATCAGCCCCAGGTCCAAGGGGTTTTAGTACTTCTTATTCATGCCTGGAAGATCCCTGATTGTATAGGAATATAAACAATGTCATCATCATATAACAGGTTCAACTAGGTAATACATTGTAACAGGGGTTTTTGGGTTGGGCAAAGTGTGAACTTCCATGCTCAACCAATTTTATATAATTAAACTATTTGATATTTGATATTTTGGTATAGCATTTGTATCAGTAATATGTCTATGTTTTATTTTTTATTTTTGTCTATGCAGTGAAAAGGGTGGAGAAACAGATCAGTGGAGAAGTTGCCCATGGCAACCAATCAGCATCTCCCTTACATTTTACAAAATGCACTTGATAAATACTTCCTTCATAGCTGATTGATTGCCATAGGCAACGTCTCCACTGGTCAACATAGTAACATAGTGAGGTTGAAAAACGGCAAGTTGTCCATCGAGTTCAACCTGTATTATATTTCCTATACTATTCTATATGTAACTGTAGTTTAACTATAATGACCCAGGTATTATGTTTATAATCTAAATGACAGCAATAATACATGCTGTTATTAAAATACGTGCTCCTTTTCTCCACTCTTTTCACTGCTTCATAAATAGACCCCTTAATGAACATTACTGTGCCCCATCCTTTTACTTCTAACCTTGAAAGTTGTGAATAATTTCCTCCCCTCCCTCATCCACCCATGTCTCTCCAGCAGCTTCACATCCCTCCCTCCCATGTCTCTAGCAGTCTCATCCTGTTGGTAGCGTGTATTGGATTGCCTGGTGCAGTGACGTCAGCCCACACACTTAATGAACTTAAACAGTAATACAGGTTTATTCAGTAAACACAGGTGACTCAGATGCAGTATTGATATAGGTAATTGGGCCCCTTATATCATACAAGGTAACGGCAGTGGTAGCGGTACTTATCAGAAGTTGTCTACGATGGTGAGGGACGGCGGACTGCACAGCTGTGCAGTCTGACTCCCGCTGTAGAGAAGATAGCGTCAGCTCCTGGCCCGCGATACATGCAAAGGAACGCTGTAAGTCTCTGTAGCTGAGATCCACTCCTGATCTCAGCTCTGCACGCTTGCATTCACTCTAAGGACTCAGTGCCTAATTCAGACCTGATCGTAGCAGCAAATTTATTAGCAGATGGGCAAAACCATGTGCACAGTAGGGGGGAGGGGGGGCAGATATATTATGTGCAGAGAGAGTTAGATTTGGGTGGGTTATATTGTTTCTGTGTAGGGTAAATACTGGCTGCTTTATTTTTACACTGCAATTTAGATTTCAGTTTGGACACACCCCACCCAAATCTAACTCTCTGCAAATGTCTGCCACACCTGCAGTGCACATGGTTTTGCCCAATTGCTATCAAGTTTGCTGCTATGATCAGGTCTGAATTACCCCATAGTCTCTCTAAAATGGAGGAGCAGGGCATTACATCACATAGCTCTGCCTCCGAATGACACTTGGCACAAGGGGATTAACACAAGGGGATGCGCGCATAGGCTTCTATGTAGAAAGGAGACAGGCAGAGAGCGCACCATACACTAACACATCCCCCTTTCTCTGTATCTTCTGCCTTCTCTCAGCAGCGGCTCATCTGTCCTTCAGCAGCGTGACATCATGACTTTATGCATACTACACCAAAAAACAAACAAAAGCCATTATTATTTCTGGTGATGATGAGGGGTCTCCACCTTCATTCCTTTGCCCTTCTGATTACCCTGGTGACCAGGGGCGGAACTGTGGGAGGCAGTGGAGTCGGCTGCCGCCGGGCTCCTGACCTCAAGGGGGCGCTTCTCCACCGTCTCCCACTGCCTGATCATCGCCGCTGCTACTTTTTTTTTTTTTTTCCAAACTCATTCTTGCAGACGGAGGGGCTAGGGGCGGTTGGCCCAGAGTGGACACCATGTGAGTCCCTACTAGGTCCCATGCAAACATCCGCGGCCGGCTGACTCTTGCTTCCGGGTTTGCGTTCCAGCAGCTGGAACACAACACAGAAGCTATTATCTGCTCCAGGCTCCAGCTAGCTGCCACTTCCGGGTGCCGTTAGACGGGAGCAGTGTCTGCAGCTGCTGGGCTCGTGTTAGTGGAAACATGTGACTGACATGCACACTTGTTTCCATTGCCATTTGCTGTGTAGGGGCCGTTGTGGCCGGACAGAGCTGCCAGGGTGGTCAGAAGTGAAGCCATACCTCAGCAGCGTCAGGTAATTAACTGTCTCGGGACATCTCCACACTAGCTGACATCTGATCTGCACGGCCACAGTCGATCAGTGTTGTGTGCAGCCCACTGCCTATTCATCTCCCCCTCCTGCAGCTCCTGCTGTTAACTGTTTACTGCCATTCCTATAGCCAGGGCCCAGGGTGGGAGCACAGGAACTGATACTCTATGTGGTGGGAGTCGTCAGTCCTAAGGATTGTGTCAGTGCACCTGATTTATGTATAACACATCAGACCCCCTGCATGCACACACACAGTAGGTAAACATAGGCTGCTGGACCTGGCACTGCAGGGGTTACTTTTACTTCCCCCTTCATCTGCTTCAGACAGTGTGCTGGGAGATAAGGATCGTCTGACCATGGAGGACGATCTGATTGGATAGTATGGGGGCAGGTGGAAGGTGTACTGTGCCTTGCTGAACACAGGCCCTCATTCCGAGTTGTTCGCTCGGTATTTTTCATCGCATCGCAGTGAAAATCCGCTTAGTACGCATGCGCAATGTTCGCACTGCGACTGCGCCAAGTAACTTTACTATGAAGATAGTATTTTTACTCACGGCTTTTTCTTCGCTCCGGCGATCGTAATGTGATTGACAGGAAATGGGTGTTACTGGGCGGAAACCCGGCGTTTCAGGGGCGTGTGGCTGAAAACGCTACCGTTTCCGGAAAAAACGCAGGAGTGGCCGGAGAAACGGTGGGAGTGCCTGGGCGAACGCTGGGTGTGTTTGTGACGTCAACCAGGAACGACAAGCACTGAAATGATCGCACAGGCAGAGTAAGTCTGGAGCTACTCTGAAACTGCTAAGTAGTTAGTAATCGCAATATTGCGAATACATCGGTCGCAATTTTAAGAAGCTAAGATTCACTCCCAGTAGGCGGCGGCTTAGCGTGTGTAACTCTGCTAAATTCGCCTTGCGACCGATCAACTCGGAATGAGGGCCACTGTTTGCAAGTGAAGCGGGGAAAGGTCCCATCCAGAGAGGTAAGAGGACACAGAGAGGGGAGGGGGGCGCATGGTAAAAAGGATCACTATTGCATACATTGCCTTCATGGGCAATTAATACCTATTACATTGACATCATCCATTTTTACTAGTAATTATTGGCTGCAATTAGTTTTTTTTTAATTTTGTTATTGATGACCAATATAGTTGTTCATTACATTGGTCCAATATGTAATCATAGGGGTAATTCAGACCTGATCATAGATGTGCAAAAAAACGCACATCTACGATCATTTTCTCTGACATGCGGAGGGACGCCCAGCACAGGGCAAGTCCACCCCGCATGCCGGGTCCTGCTCCCCCCTTCCCCACATGCAGACATGCGAAAGCATCGCACAGTGGTGGTGCTTTTGCATGGCTTGAGTAGCCCTCTGCCTATGCAGCCTGCAAAGGCAGACAGCTGCCCACCGTGTTTTGGCCTGCTGCGTGTACGTTGACGCCCTGTTCCCGTCCTCCTCCCGTCCTCCCCCATGTCTTAAACTGCGTTCTGAAGAGAACGCAGTTTAGGACCTTGCACATGCGCTTATCGGCGTACGTGCATGTGACAGGGTCTGAATTAAGCCTCAAGTTCAGCTGTACGACCAGTGCAGATACATTCATGTGACAATTATTTCTAATTGTTATACATTTGTAGATGTGGGTGGGGTGCGGGGGTTGAGGTGTAGTTGGGGGTGCTTTAATAAATGTTAGAAGCATTGTGTTTTGTGTGTGCATGTTTTTAAGTGAGGTGTGTGTGTGTGTGTGTGTGTGTGTGTTTAAGGAAAGTTGTGTGTTCAAGTAAAAGAGGCATGTGTGTGTGAGAGACGTGTGTAAGTGAGAGACGTGTGTAAGTGAGAGGCAAGGATTAAAGGAGGCATTTGAGCATTTCTACAGGACTATGGCCCTCATTCCGAGTTGTTCACTCGCTAGCTGCTTTTAGCAGCTGTGCACACGCTAGGCCGCCGCCCTCTGGGAGTGTATCTTAGCTTAGCAGAAGTGCGACCGAAAGATTAGCAGAACTGCACCAATATATTTTCATGCAGTTTCTGAGTAGCTGCAAACCTACTCCTACCTTGCAATCATTTCAGACTATTCAGTTCCTATTTTGACGTCACATACACGCCCTGCATTCAGCCAGCCACTCCCCCGTTTCCCCAGGCACGCCTGCGTTTTCATCTGACACGCCTGCATTTTTTAGCACATGCCCGGAAAACGGTCAGTTACCACCCAGAAACACCCCATTCATGTCAATCATTTACCGATCAGCAGAGCAACTGGAAAGAGTCACTCAACCTTGTGTGAAACTGCATAGTTTTTTGTGAAAGCACATCGCGTGTGCGCACTGCGACCCATACGCATGCGCAGAAATGCAGATTTTTAGCCTGATCGCTGTGCTGCAACGACAGCAGCTAGCGATTAACTCGGAATGGCGGCCTATGTACAGAGCGCACACATGGTCTGGGTACACGCTACCTTGCTACCTTACAAATATATGGAGGGGTGTGTGTGAGAGGCGTGTGTGTGTGTGAGTGAAGAGGCATGTGTAAGTGAAAAAAGGCGTGTGTGTGTGTGTGTTTTTTAAAATATATTGATACACCGCTGCGCCAAAGCATCTCCATCGAGACCCGCTGGCGGGTGAGGGAGCACTGTAGGTGTACTATAATGGTATGCTGGTGCCTGTTTTATTGTAATGACTGACTTGGAGTGCGTCCAATTTGTATGTGTATCTATATTACTGTTGGGAAAGGTACCTGAGCATGCTACTACTGTTCACCCTTAGTGTCGGATAGTTACGTATGGTATGTATGTATGTATATATGTAGGGGGGCACCAACATTTATCATGCCTCCGGGCGACTGGGACGAACTTACGCCACTGCTGGTGACACAGGCATTACCATAACTGGACTAGTCAGGGCAGAGATAGACTACATCAGCAGGACTAGCCATTACCCCAGTACAAGTTGAATATAATGTATAATACAGCCAAAATGTTTGTGAGCTCATGAATACTGCACCCCTATGTGCTTGTAGAACATCTCACTCCAAAACTATGGGCATTACTATATCGATTGCTGTAACAGCCTCCACTGCTTTAGGGACTCTGCAAGCAAGATTTTGGACCCTGGCCGTAGGCGTCAGGGCTGGGGTGGTGTTTCGGGTGTCAAGGGAGCAGCTCACCCCCCCATTCCAAATATTAGAGGCACCGGCTGATGTACAGTAGTAGTAGACAATGTTGATTTAGTTATTGGTAACTATTTTTTGGTTTATATAATTTTATCAATATTATGTTTAGAGATGAGCGGATTCGGTTTTACTCGGATTTACACGGTTCTCAAAATGGCATCTTATTGGCTCACGGATGTCACGTGTTTTAGATAGCCATTTAGATGCCGTTTTGAGAACCGAGTAAATCCGAGTAAAACCGATCCGCTCATCTCTAATTATGTTGTATTGATAACATAAAAATAGTGTATCAAAATTTTACTACAGCCTCAGAAATTGGTGAGCTCTAATGCTGTTACCAAGGAGGGGTCTCCTGCCATTCTGCAAACTATCAAAAGGAAATGTATGGGTAAAACTTCTGCTATAAACATAAATATTATTGGGTATAAAAGTTTGTTATTATGATTAATTCTTGATAGAGTTGAGCGGGTTTGGTTCCTCGGAATCCGAACCCCCCCGAACTTCACCCATTTTACACGCGTCCGAGGCAGACTCGGATCCTCCCGCCTTGCTCGGTTAACCCGAGCGCGCCCGAACGTCATCATCCCGCTGTCGGATTCTCGCGAGATTCGTATTCTATATAAGGAGCCGCGCGTCGCCGCCATTTTCACTCGTGCATTGGAGATGATAGGGAGAGGACGTGTGCAGCGTTCTCTCAGTTGTGTTCAGTGTGCTGCAAATATCTGTGCTCAGTGTGCTGCAAATATCTGTGCTCAGTGTGCTGCAAATATCTGTGCTCAGTGTGCTGAAAATATCTACGTTCTCTGCCTGAAAAGCGCTCGATATCTGTGCTCAGTGTGCTGCAAATATCTGTGCTCAGTGTGCTTTATTGTGGGGACTGGGAACCACCAGTATTATATAATAGGAGGACAGTGCAGAGTTTTGCTGACCAGTGACCACCAGTATTATACGTTCTCTGCCTGAAAAACGTTCCATATATGTGCTGCATTGTAGTATATAGTAGGAGGACAGTGCAGAATTTTGCTGACCAGTGACCACCAGTATTATATCAGTACGGTACAGTAGTCCACTGCTCTACCTACCTCTGTGTCGTCAAGTATACTATCCATCCATACCTGTCGTGCATTTAAGTTTTGCGCAGTATATATATAGTAGGAGGACAGTGCATAATTTTGCTGACCACCAGTATATAATATATAGCAGTACGGTTGGTACAGTAGTCCACTGCTCTACCTACCTCTGTGTCGTCAAGTATACTATCCATCCATACCTGTGGTGCATTTAAGTTTTGCGCAGTATATATATAGTAGGAGGACAGTGCATAATTTTGCTGACCACCAGTATATAATATATAGCAGTACGGTACAGTAGTCCACTGCTCTACCTACCTCTGTGTCGTCAAGTATACTATATCCATCCATACCTGTGGTGCATTTTAGTTGTTGTGCGCAGTAGTAGGAGGACAGTGTATAGTCTTGCTGACCACCAGTATATAATATATAGCAGTACGGTACAGTAGTCCACTGCTCTACCTACCTCTGTGTCGTCAAGTATACTATCCATACATACCTGTGGTGCATTTTAGTTGTTGTGCGCAGTAGTAGGAGGACAGTGCATAATTTTGCTGACCACCAGTATATAATATATAGCAGTACGGTACAGTAGTCCACTGCTCTACCTACCTCTGTGTCGTCAAGTATACTATATCCATCCATACCTGTGGTGCATTTTAGTTGTTGTGCGCAGTAGTAGGAGGACAGTGTATAGTTTTGCTGACCACCAGTATATAATATATAGCAGTATGGTACAGTAGTCCACTGCTCTACCTACCTCTGTGTCGTCAAGTATACTATCCATACATACCTGTGGTGCATTTTAGTTGTTGTGCGCAGTAGTAGGAGGACAGTGCATAATTTTGCTGACCACCAGTATATAATATATAGCAGTACGGCACAGTAGTTTACTGCTCTACCTACCTCTGTGTCGTCAAGTATACTATCCATCCATACCTGTGGTGCATTTTAGTTGTTGTGCGCAGTAGTAGGAGGAAAGTGCATAATTTTGCTGACCACCAGTATATAATATATAGCAGTACGGTACAGTAGTCCACTGCTCTACCTACCTCTGTGTCGTCAAGTATACTATCCATCCAGCGACCTTGGTGCACCTCTTTTTTTCTTTGCATCATGTGCTGTTTGGGGACTATTTTTTGAAGTGCCATCCTGTCTGACACTGCAGTGCCACTCCTAGATGGGCCAGTTGTTTGTGTCGGCCACTTGGGTCGCTTAGCTTAACCATCCAGCGACCTTGGTGCACCTCTTTTTTTCTTTGCATCATGTGCTGTTTTGGGACTATTTTTTAAATCTACCATCCTGTCTGACACTGCAGTGCCACTCCTACATGGGCCAGGTGTTTGTGTCAGCCACTTGGGTCGCTTAGCTTAGTCACACAGCGACCTTGGTGCACCTCTTTTTTTCTTTGCATCATATGCTGTTTGGGGACTATTTTTTGAAGTGCCATCCTGTCTGACACTGCAGTGCCACTCCTAGATGGGCCAGGTGTTTGTGTCAGCCTCTTGGGTCACTTAGCTTAGTCACACAGCGATCTTGGTGCACCTCTTTTTTTCTTTGCATCATGTGCTGTTTGGGGACTATTTTTTGAAGTTCCATCCTGTCTGACACTGCAGTGCCACTCCTAGATGGGCCAGTTTTTTGTGTCGGCCACTTGGGTTGCTTAGCTTAACCATCCAGCGACCTTGGTACACCTCTTTTTTTCTTTGCATAATGTGCTGTTTGGGGACTATTTTTTAAATCTGCCATCCTGTCTGACACTGCAGTGCCACTCCTAAATGGGCCAGTTGTTTGTGTTGGCCACTTGGGTCGCTTAGCTTAGCCATCCAGCGACCTTGGTGCACCTCTTTTTTCTTTGCATCATGTGCTGTTTGGGGACTATTTTTTAAATCTGCCATCCTGTCTGACACTGCAGTGCCACTCCTAGATGGGCCAGGTGTTTGTGTCGGCCACTTGGGTCGCTTAGCTTAGCCACACAGCTACCTCATTGCACCTCTTTTTTTCTTTGCATCATGTGCTGTTTGGTGACTATTTTTTAAAATTGCCATCCTGTCTGACACTGCAATGCCACTCCTAGATGGGCCAGGTGTTTGTGTCAGCCACTTGGGTCGCTTAGCTTAGTCACACAGCGACCTTGGTGCACCTCTTGTTTTCTTTGCATCATATGCTGTTTGGGGACTATTTTTTGAAGTGCCATCCTGTCTGACACTGCAGTGCCACTCCTAGATGGGCCAGGTGTTTGTGTCAGCCACTTGGGTCGCTTAGCTTAGTCACACAGCGACCTTGGTGCACCTCTTTTTTTCTTTGCATCATGTGCTGTTTGGGGACTATTTTTTGAAGTGCCATCCTGTCTGACACTGCAGTGCCACTCCTAGATGGGCCAGGTGTTTGTGTCGGCCACTTGGGTCGCTTAGCTTAGTCATTCAGCGACCTCGGTGCAAATTTTAGGACTAAAAATAATACTGTGAGGTGTTCAGAATAGACTGGAATTGAGTGGAAATTATGGTTATTGAGGTTAATAATACTATGGGATCAAAATTACCCCAAAATTCTATGATTTAAGCTGTTTTTGAGGGTTTTTTGTAAAAAAAACACCTGAATCCAAAACACACCCGAATCCGACAAAAAATTTTCAGGGAGGTTTTGCCAAAACGCGTCCGAATCCAAAACACGGCCGCGGAACCGAATCCAAAACCAAAACACAAAACCCGAAAAATGTCCGGTGTACATCACTAATTCTTGATATGATTTATGTGAGATATGTTTCTAAGGACGTCTGAACACTTCAGCTACCCCATTTGTCACTTGCACAACTCCATACAGTCACCACGCTCCAGCAAGTCTGCCCTAAGCCCTTGCTAAATACTGTACTGTACTTTATTTCTATGCTGCTAGGACACCTGCATAATGTGACATTACGATGGTGTGAGAAAATGATAACTGTTATACCTGGACCATCTCAGACAATCAAAGGATTTGAAGGACTTACTGCAAGAAATGCCCAAATATATTGTACAGTATAGAGTGAGATTTATGATTGTATTTAAATAAATTACTTTTTGAAATGTATTAATTATTATAGACAAAGCATAATTAAAGATGTACTTACTGGATAATATATGGGTTTTGTAGGCTATGTTATAAATATTTGGATAGTACAGTGAATGTAAACACACTTTGTTTAATGCACAAAGTTATAAAAAATATTGGCTAAAATGACCTTCAGGCTGTGTGTATAAGGTGTATATGTAACATAAATGCATTCTGTGCTTAGATTTAGGTCCCATCTCCATGATATCTCATTATGGTATGCAATTATTCCAAAATACAGAAAAATCCCATATCCAAAATACCTCTGGTCCCAAGCATTTTGGATAAGGGAGACTCAACCTGTATAAGGTAATTTATAAACATACCAAAATGCAGGTCACAGTGGAGGAGACTGTGTTGGTACAACATTTTGCTCTCTCTGATACGGGAAACTGGCCAGATTAGTGAGTTCCTAGCTGAATGTAGAGTATGGGCCTGATTCAGATGTGTTTGGAGGTGCTATCACTGCTGCTTCCCTGTAACTAGGCATTTTGGATCCCTGTGCCAGAAAGAGCATTGGTGCCCCCCCCCCCTTCCCCCATACTTCAAACACAGACAGTGCACACCACAGGTGTGCGCCAAACAACTAAGGCATGTGGCCTCATGGGGAAGGGGCATGGCCACACAAAACTACCAATTCACATTGCACTGCACAGTAATGTGTTATTCACATTTCATTTCAAAGTCCGTCCGTAATATTTAATATCTCTTTGCAGGTCTGTAAAATACCCAAGTGTTTTAAGTATACAGAAATTATCCCTATACCCAAAAAGGGTGTACCAAAGTGTTTAGATGATTATCGGCCCATTGCGCTAACATCATTAGTTATGAAATGCTTCGAACGGCTGATGTTAAAACATATTAGATCCCACTTTCCTGCGAACTTTGATCCTTTTCAATTTGCGTATCGGCAGAATAGGTCTACAGAGGACGCAGCCCTGACTGTTTTACATCAGGCACAGACCCACTTAGAGAAGAAAGGGACTTATGTGAGAATTTTATTTGTGGATTTTAGTTCCGCGTTTAATACTATTGTACCAACATCTTTGGTCTCTAAGCTTTTTAACCTAGGCGTAAACGGGTTCACGTGCAATTGGATTTTAAATTTTTTGACAGCAAGGCCGCAAGTAGTCAGGCTTGGTAAATTTATGTCTAGTGAGATCTGTATAAGTACGGGGGTCCCACAAGGGTGCGTCTTGAGCCCGTTACTATATTCTCTATTTACGTATGATTGTTTTTCAACTTCTGATTCCGTCAAAGTAGTGAAATTTGCAGACGACACGGCGGTTGTCGGCTTGATAAGTGGTAACGATGAGTCATCTTATAGATCCGAAATTTTACGCTTACTGGAATGGAGTAAAGTAAACTGTTTGGTTTTAAACACGTCCAAAACAAAGGAGATGGTTGTTGATTTTAGGCGGGGTTGTAATAGACCATTATTTCCTGTGTCTTTGGATGGAAAGCCGATTGAGGAGGTGGTCTCTTTTAAATTTTTAGGTACATATATCACAAATGACCTAACTTGGTCTGTGAACAGTTTCTTTTTGATTAAAAAGGCGCAGCAACGCCTTTTCTTTTTGAGGAGGCTTAGAGCTGTTTGCTTAAGCACAAGCACTTTGGTTAGGTTTTATCATAGTATCGTAGAGAGCGTTTTAACGTATGGGATGATAGTGTGGTTTGGAAATTGCACTGCAGCGGAATTAATAGCTTTTGAGAGGGTGGTTAAAACTGCCAGTAGGACCATTGGGGTGCGTCTGCCAAGTATGAAAGACTTGTATATTAGAAATGTATTAAGAAAAGCTAGGAGTATATTTACTGATGAGAGTCATCCAAATTGTTTGATCTTTGAAAGATTGCCATCTTTAAAACGGTTCAGGAGTATCCGCGCTCATTCAAACCGCATGTCAAATAGCTTTTTTCCAACTGCTATCCGGCTGTTAAATGATCAGTAGGTTGTGTGCAAATGTTTCCAAAATGTGGCAAAATGTTACTGTTATTTTTATGGCTTTGTGAGACTCTTATTGCATTTTCATTGACATTTTCGTTGTCGATTTTGCTAATGACAAATAAAGTATATTATTATTATTATTATTATTATTATTATCATTCAAATTACACCACACAGTAGTGTCCCTTATTCACTATACCCCACACAGTAGTATCCCTTATACACGTTCCGCCTAGAGATGAGCGGGTTCGGTTCTCTGTGAACCGAACCCTACCGGACTTTGCCTTCCGAGCCCGGATCCGCGTCAGGTTCGGATTTTCCCGCCTGACTCGGAAACCCGAACGCGGCAAAACGTCATCACCCGCTGTCGGATTCTCACGGGATTTGGATTCCATATAAGGAGCCGCGCGTCGCGACCATTTTCACTCCAGTCTCGGAGAGTGTATAGAGAGGACTAGTCCTCAGTGTTCAGTGTCTGTGTGGGGGCGGGAAAGGGGGGAGGCAAGTGTTGTGCTGCTCAGTCCAGTCCAGTGTAGTCACTCAGTGTATTGTGTTGCATCAGTCCAGCCAGTCACAGTGTTGGTGTTCTCTGCTACCATGTATCCAGTGTAGCTGTATAAAGTGGTGCTGTGTTGTGCAGACCAGTCCAGTGCAGTGTAGTCAGTGTATTGTGCTGCATCATTCCAACCAGTCACAGTGTTGGTGTTCTCTGCTGCCATATATCCAGTGTAGCTGTATAAAGTGGTGCTGTGTTGTGCAGACCAGTCCAGTGTAGCCAGTGTATTGTGCTGAATCAGTCCAGCCAGTCACAGTGTTGGTGTTCTCTACTGCCATATTTCCAGTGTAGCTGTATAAAGTGGTGCTGTGTTGTGCAGACCAGTGGTAGTGTCCTGTCTCATTCAGTGACGATATATGCTGCTGCTATATGTCCACTGATGCATTATAATAATTATAACAACAACAACAACAACAACCTGTTGTGCTGCATCAGACCAGTGGTAGTGTCCTGTCTCATCAGTAATTCCAGTGACGATATACGCTGCTGCTATATGTCCACTGCTGCAGTACAATAATTATAACAACAACCTGTTGTGCTGCATCAGACCAGTGGTAGTGTTTGTAGTGATGTGCACCGGAAATTTTTCGGGTTTTGTGTTTTGGTTTTGGGTTCAGTTCCGCGGCCGTGTTTTGGATTCGGACGCGTTTTGGCAAAACCTTACCGAAAATTTTTTGTCGGATTCGGGTGTGTTTTGGATTCGGCTGTTTTTTAAAAAAAAAACCTCAAAAACAGCTTAAATCATAGATTTTGGGGGTCATTTTGATCCCATAGTATTATTAACCTCAATAACCATAATTTCCACTCATTTTCAGTCTATCCTGAACACCTCACACCTCACAATATTATTTTTAGTCCTAAAATTTGCCCCGAGGTCGCTGGATGGCTAAGCTAAGCGACCCAAGTGGCCGACACAAACACCTGGCCCATCTAGGAGTGGCACTGCAGTGTCAATCAAGACAGGATGGCCCTTCCAAAAAATACTCCCCAAACAGCACATGATGCAAAGAAAAAAAAGAGGCGCACCAAGGTCGCTGTGTGACTAAGCTAAGCGACCCAAGTGGCCGACACAAACACCTGGCCCATCTAGGAGTGGCACTGCAGTTTCAATCAAGACAGGATAGCCCTTCCAAAAAATACTCCCCAAACAGCACATGATGCAAAGAAAAAAAGAGACGCACCAAGGTGGCTGTGTGACTAAGCTAAGCGACCCAAGTGGCCGACACAAACACCTGGCCCATCTAGGAGTGGCACTGCAGTGTCAGACAGGATGGCACTTCAAAAAAATAGTCCCCAAACAGCACATGATGCAAAGAAAAAAAGAGGCGCACCAAGGTCGCTGTGTGACTAAGCTAAGCGACCCAAGTGGCCGACACAAACACCTGGCCCATCTAGGAGTGGCACTGCAATGTCAGACAGGATGGCACTTCAAAAAAAGTCCCCAAACAGCATATGATGCAAAGAAAAAAAGAGGCGCACCAAGGTGGCTGTGTGACTAAGCTAAGCGACACAAGTGGCCGACACAAACACCTGGCCCATCTAGGAGTGGCACTGCAGTGTCAATCAAGACAGGATCGCCCTTCCAAAAAATACTCCCCAAACAGCACATGATGCAAAGAAAAAAAGAGGCGCACCAAGGTGGCTGTGTGACTAAGCTAAGCGACCCAAGTGGCCGACACAAACACCTGGCCCATCTAGGAGTGGCACTGCAGTGTCAGACAGGATGGCACTTCAAAAAAATAGTCCCCAAACAGCACATGATGCAAAGAAAAAAAGAGGCGCACCAAGGTCGCTGTGTGACTAAGCTAAGCGACCCAAGTGGCCGACACAAACACCTGGCCCATCTAGGAGTGGCACTGCAATGTCAGACAGGATGGCACTTCAAAAAAAGTCCCCAAACAGCATATGATGCAAAGAAAAAAAGAGGCGCACCAAGGTGGCTGTGTGACTAAGCTAAGCGACACAAGTGGCCGACACAAACACCTGGCCCATCTAGGAGTGGCACTGCAGTGTCAATCAAGACAGGATCGCCCTTCCAAAAAATACTCCCCAAACAGCACATGATGCAAAGAAAAAAAGAGGCGCACCAAGGTGGCTGTGTGACTAAGCTAAGCGACCCAAGTGGCCGACACAAACACCTGGCCCATCTAGGAGTGGCACTGCAGTGTCAGACAGGATGGCACTTCAAAAAAATAGTCCCCAAACAGCACATGATGCAAAGAAAAAAAGAGGCGCACCAAGGTCGCTGTGTGACTAAGCTAAGCGACCCAAGTGGCCGACACAAACACCTGGCACATCTAGGAGTGGCATTGCAGTGTCAATCAAGACAGGATGGCCCTTCCAAAAAATTGTCCCCAAACAGCACATGATACAAAGAAAAATGAAAGAAAAAAGAGGTGCAAGATGGAATTGTCCTTGGGCCCTCCCACCCACCCTTATGTTGTATAAAGAGGACATACACACTTTAACGAACATCCCCCTCCTCACAGATTATTAATTCGTCCCCACTGGAATCCACCATCTCAGGTCCCCGTGTACTTTCTGGAGGCAATTGCTGCTGGTGAATGTCTCCACGGAGGAATTGATTATAATTCATTTTAATGAACATCATCTTCTCCACATTTTCTGGAAGTAACCTCGTACGCCGATTGCTGACAAGGTGAGCGGCTGCACTAAACACTCTTTCGGAGTACACACTGGAGGGAGGGCAACTTAGGTAGAATAAAGCCAGTTTGTGCAAGGGCCTCCAAATTGCCTCTTTTTCCTGCCAGTATACGTACGGACTGTCTGACATGCCTACTTGGATGCGGTCACTCATATAATCCTCCACCATTCTTTCAATGGTGAGAGAATCATATGCAGTGACAGTAGACGACATCTCAGTAATCGTTGGCAGGTCCTTCAGTCCGGACCAGATGTCAGCACTCGCTCCAGACTGCCCTGCATCACCGCCAGCGGGTGGGCTCGGAATTCTTAGCCTTTTCCTCGCACCCCCAGTTGCGGGAGAATGTGAAGGAGGAGATGGTGACGGGTCACGTTCCGCTTGACTTGACAATTTTCTCACAAACAGGTCTTTGAACCTCTGCAGACTTGTGTCTGCCGGAAAGAGAGATACAACGTAGGTTTTAAATCTAGGATCGAGCACAGTGGCCAAAATGTAGTGCTCTGATTTCAACAAATTGACCACCCGTGAATCCTGGTTAAGCGAATTAAGGGCTCCATCCACAAGTCCCACATGCCCAGCGGAATCGCTCTGTTTTAGCTCCTCCTTCAATGTCTCCAGCTTCTTCTGCAAAAGCCTGATGAGGGGAATGACCTGACTCAGGCTGGCAGTGTCTGAACTGACTTCACGTGTGGCAAGTTCAAAGGGTTGCAGAACCTTGCACAACGTTGAAATCATTCTCCACTGCGCTTGAGTCAGGTGCATTCCACCTCCTTTGCCTATATCGTGGGCAGATGTATAGGCTTGAATGGCCTTTTGCTGCTCCTCCATCCTCTGAAGCATATAGAGGGTTGAATTCCACCTCGTTACCACCTCTTGCTTCAGATGATGGCAGGGCAGGTTCAGGAATGTTTGGTGGTGCTCCAGTCTTCGGTACGCGGTGCCTGAACACCGAAAGTGGCCCGCAATTCTTCGGACCACCGACAGCATCTCTTGCACGCCCCTGTCATTTTTTAAATAATTCTGCACCACCAAATTCAAGGTATGTGGAAAACATGGGACGTGATGGAATTTGCCCACATGTAATGCACACACAATATTGCTGGCGTTGTCCGATGTCACAAATCCCCAGGAGAGTCCAATTGGGGTAAGCCATTCTGCGATGATCTTCCTCAGTTGCCGTAAGAGGTTTTCAGCTGTGTGGCTATTCTGGAAAGCGGTGATACAAAGCGTAGCCTGCCTAGGAACGAGTTGGCGTTTGCGAGATGCTGCTACTGGTGCCGCCGCTGCTGTTCTTGCTGCGGGAGGCAATACATCTACCCAGTGGGCTGTCACAGTCATATAGTCCTGAGTCTGCCCTGCTCCACTTGTCCACATGTCCGTGGTTAAGTGGACATTGGGTACAACTGCATTTTTTAGGACACTGGTGAGTCTTTTTCTGAGGTCTGTGTACATTTTCGGTATCGCCTGCCTAGAGAAATGGAACCTAGATGGTATTTGGTACCGGGGACACAGTACCTCAATCAAGTCTCTAGTTGGCTCTGAATTAACGATGGATACCGGAACCACGTTTCTCACCGCCCAGGCTGCCAAGGCCTCAGTTATCCGCTTTGCAGCAGGATGACTGCTGTGATATTTCATCTTCCTCGCAAAGGACTGTTGGACAGTCAATTGCTTACTGGAAGTAGTACAAGTGGTCTTCCGACTTCCCCTCTGGGATGACGATCGACTCCCAGCAGCAACAACAGCAGCGCCAGCAGCAGTAGGCGTTACACTCAAGGATGCATCGGAGGAATCCCAGGCAGGAGAGGACTCGTCAGACTTGCCAATGACATGGCCTGCAGGACTATTGGCTTTCCTGGGTTAGGAGGAAATTGACACTGAGGGAGTTGGTGGTGTGGTTTGCAGGAGCTTGGTTACAAGAGGACGGGATTTAGTGGTCAGTGGACTGCTTCCGCTGTCACCCAAAGTTTTTGAACTTGTCACTGACTTATGATGAATGCGCTGCAGGTGACGTATAAGGGAGGATGTTCCGAGGTTGTTAACGTCCTTACCCCTACTTATTACAGCTTGACAAAGGCAACACATGGCTTGACACCTGTTGTCCGCATTTGTGTTGAAATAATTCCACATCGAAGAGCTGATTTTTTTTGTATTTTGACCAGGCATGTCAAAGGCCATATTCCTCCCACGGACAACAGGTGTCTCCCCGGGTGCCTGACTTAAACAAACCACCTCACCATCAGAATCCTCCTTGTCAATTTCCTCCCCAGCGCCAGCAACACCCATATCTTCATCCTGGTGTACTTCAACAGTGACATCTTCAATTTGACTATCAGGAACTGGACTGCGGGTGCTCCTTCCAGCACTTGCAGGGGGCGTGCAAATGGTGGAAGGCGCCACCTCTTCCCGTCCAGTGTTGGGAAGGTCAGGCATCGCAACCGACACAATTGGACTCTCCTTGGGGATTTGTGATTTTGAAGAACGCACAGTTCTTTGCTGTGCTTTTGCCAGCTTAAGTCTTTTCTTTTTTCTAGCGAGAGGATGAGTGCTTCCATCCTCATTTGAAGCTGAACCACTAGCCATGAACATAGGCCAGGGCCTCAGCCGTTCCTTGCCACTCCGTGTCGTAAATGGCATATTGGCAAGTTTACGCTTCTCCTCAGACGCTTTTAATTTTGATTTTTGGGTCATTTTACTGAACTTTTTTTTTTTGGATTTTACATGCTCTCTACTATGACATTGGGCATCGGCCTTGGCGGACGACGTTGATGGCATTTCATCGTCTCGGCCATGACTAGTGGCAGCAGCTTCAGCACGAGGTGGAAGTGGATCTTGATCTTTCCCTTTAACCTCCACATTTTTGTTCTCCATTTTTTAATGTGTGGAATTATATGCCAGTATCAATAGCAATGGCCTACTACTATATTTACTGCGCACAACTAAAAGGCACCACAGGTATACAATGTAGATGGATGGATACTAGTATACTTAATGGATGACGAGTGACGACACAGAGGTAGGTACACAGCAGTGGCCTACCGTACTGCTATATACAGTATACTGGACCTGGTGGACACTGTCAGCAAACTGCTAAACTAGTCTAAAAAAAAGGCACCACAGGTATACAATGTAGATGGATGGATACTAGTATTCTTAATGGATGACGAGTGACAACACAGAGGTAGGTACACAGCAGTGGCCTACCGTACTGCTATATACAGTATACTGGACCTGGTGGACACTGTCAGCAAACTGCTAAACTAGTCTAAAAAAAAGGCACCACAGGTATACAATGTAGATGGATGGATAGTATACTTAATGGATGACGAGTGACGACACAGAGGTAGGTACACAGCAGTGGCCTACCGTACTGCTATATACAGTATACTGGACCTGGTGGACACTGTCAGCAAACTGCTAAACTAGTCTAAAAAAAAGGCACCACAGGTATACAATGTAGATGGATGGATAGTATACTTAATGGATGACGAGTGACGACACAGAGGTAGGTACACAGCAGTGGCCTACCGTACTGCTATATACAGTATACTGGACCTGGTGGACACTGTCAGCAAACTGCTAAACTAGTCTAAAAAAAAGGCACCACAGGTATACAATGTAGATGGATGGATACTAGTATTCTTAATGGATGACGAGTGACAACACAGAGGTAGGTACACAGCAGTGGCCTACCATACTGCTATATACAGTGTACTGGACCTGGTGGACACTGTCAGCAAACTGCTAAACTAGTCTAAAAAAAAGGCACCACAGGTATACAATGTAGATGGATGGATACTAGTATACTTAATGGATGACGAGTGACGACACAGAGGTAGGTACACAGCAGTGGCCTACCGTACTGCTATATACAGTATACTGGACCTGGTGGACACTGTCAGCAAACTGCTAAACTAGTCTAAAAAAAAGGCACCACAGGTATACAATGTAGATGGATGGATACTAGTATACTTAATGGATGACAAGTGACAACACAGAGGTAGGTACACAGCAGTGGCCTACCATACTGCTATATACAGTATACTGGACCTTGTGGACACTGTCAGCAAACTACTAAACTAGTCTAAAAAAAAGGCACCACAGGTATACAATGTAGATGGATGGATAGTATACTTAATGGATGACGAGTGACGACACAGAGGTAGGTACACAGCAGTGGCCTACCGTACTGCTATATACAGTATACTGGACCTGGTGGACACTGTCAGCAAACTGCTAAACTAGTCTAAAAAAAAGGCACCACAGGTATACAATGTAGATGGATGGATAGTATACTTAATGGATGATGAGTGACGACACAGAGGTAGGTACACAGCAGTGGCCTACCGTACTGCTATATACAGTATACTGGATCTGGTGGACACTGTCAGCAAACTGCTAAACTAGTCTAAAAAAAAGGCACCACAGGTATACAATGTAGATGGATGGATAGTATACTTAATGGCTGACGAGTGACGACACAGAGGTAGGTACACAGCAGTGGCCTACCGTACTGCTATATACAGTATACTGGACCTGGTGGACACTGTCAGCAAACTGCTAAACTAGTCTAAAAAAAAGGCACCACAGGTATACAATGTAGATGGATGGATAGTATACTTAATGGATGACGAGTGACGACACAGAGGTAGGTACACAGCAGTGGCCTACCGTACTGCTATATACAGTATACTGGACCTGGTGGACACTGTCAGCAAACTGCTAAACTAGTCTAAAAAAAAGGCACCACAGGTATACAATGTAGATGGATGGATAGTATACTTAATGGCTGACGAGTGACGACACAGAGGTAGGTACACAGCAGTGGCCTACCGTACTGCTATATACAGTATACTGGACCTGGTGGACACTGTCAGCAAACTGCTAAACTAGTCTAAAAAAAAAGCACCACAGGTATACAATGTAGATGGATGGATAGTATACTTAATGGATGACGAGTGACGACACAGAGGTAGGTACACAGCAGTGGCCTACCGTACTGCTATATACAGTATACTGGACCTGGTGGACACTGTCAGCAAACTGCTAAACTAGTCTAAAAAAAAGGCACCACAGGTATACAATGTAGTTGGATGGATAGTATACTTAATGGATGACGAGTGATGACACAGAGGTAGGTACACAGCAGTGGCCTACCGTACTGCTATATACAGTATACTGGACCTGGTGGACAGTGTCAGCAAACTGCTAAACTAGTCTAAAAAAAAGGCACCACAGGTATACAATGTAGATGGATGGATAGTATACTTAATGGATGACGAGTGACGACACAGAGGTAGGTACAGCAGTGGCCTACCGTACTGCTATATATAGTATACTGGACCTGGTGTCAGCAAACTGCTAAACTAAAATGCACCACAGGTATAGGAATGTAGATGGATAGTATACTTAATGGATGACGACACAGAGGTAGGTACAGCAGTGCACTCTGCACTGTACTCCTCCTATATAATATTAATTATACTGGTGGTCCCCAGTCCCCACAATAAAGCAGCACACTGTGAGCACAGATATGGAGTGTTTTTCAGGCAGACAAACGTATACTGGT
The DNA here is from genome assembly GCF_028390025.1 of Pseudophryne corroboree. Lineage (NCBI taxonomy): Eukaryota > Metazoa > Chordata > Amphibia > Anura > Myobatrachidae > Pseudophryne > Pseudophryne corroboree. The sequence goes on along the minus strand of NC_086448.1, from coordinate 318,239,455 downwards.
GGTCACTGTCAGCAAAACTCTGCACTGTACTCCTGCTATAGCTGCTCCCCAGTCCCCACAATTAAGCAGTGTGAGCACTCAGCACAGATATATCATGCAGCACACTGAGCACAGATATGGTATGGAGTGTTTTTTTCAGGCAGAGAACGGATAAAAACTAAACTCTGCACTGTACTCCTCCTAACAGCTGCTCCCCAATCCTCCCCACAATTATAGTAATAAACAAGCACAAGCAATCAAATCAACTGTCTTCTACTAAATGGAGAGGATGCCAGCCACGTCCTCTCCCTATCATCTCCAATGCACGTGTGAAAATGGCGGCGACGCGCGGCTGCTTATAGAATCCGAATCTCGCGAGAATCCGACAGCGGGATGATGACGTTCGGGCGCGCTCGGGTTAACTGAGCAAGGTGGGAGGATCCGAGTCTGCTCGGACCCGTGTAAAAAAGGTAAAGCTCGGGGGGGGGGGGGGGGGGGGGGTTCGGTTTCTCGGAAACCGAACCCGCTCATCACTAAGTGTTTGCATCATGTGCTGTTTGGGGCCTGTTTTTTAAATATGCCATCCTGTGTGTAACTGCAGTGCCACTCCTAGATGGGCCAGGTGTTTGTGCTGCACACTTGTGTCGCTTAGCTTGGCCATCCAGCTACCTAATTGCATCTCTTTTTCTTCTTTGCATCATGTACTGTTTGGGGACTAGTTTTTTTAAGTGCTATCCTCTCTGACACTGCAGTGCCACTCCTAGAAGGGCCAGGTGTTTGTGCCGCACACTTGTGTCGCTTAGCTTAGTCATACAGCCACCTCTGTGCAACTTTTAGGCCTAAAAACAATATTGTGAAGTGTGAGGTGTCCAGAATAGACTGGAAATGAGTGGAAATGAATGTTATTGAGGTGAATAATACCGTAAGAGCAAAATTACCCCCACATTCTGTGATTTTCGCTCTTTTTATCTATTTACCAAAACACGAAAGGGTGGTTTTTGCAAAACCAAGCCAAAACCAAAACACGAAAGTGGAATTAGAACCAAAACCAAAACACAAAACACGAAAAGTGCCCGCCACACATCTCTAGTTACACCACACCGTACCATGGTTAAAGTAAATACCATAAACAAACAGTAACTTAAAAAAAAAGTCATTTTTAAAATCATACATAAAATACATTTACATAACATTAACTATTAGTAGATTATATTGCAGAAAATATCAAGGTTAGACACACACAACTTTACATGCAGAGCAGTAGTCTTAAATAGTTTAATTGATGATATTAGTTTTTAGTACCGAACAGATTGATTAGACTAGTACCCCCGGGAGTTATACTGATATAGTTTCAATATAAAATACTGGTGCGCGCACCTAACTCCTCACGCTTTCAGTGGTGTATGTGTGGAAACCCCCAGTCTGTGCACGGGTACAGGGATTCCTCAGGCTGCTTTGTAGCCACAGCTGCTCCCCCATTGTAGCTGCTGACTGAGCTCTTGCCGATGCAGCAGCAGAGGCAGGTGGGTGTCGCGTCTTCCTAAATGCCAGGTGCTGCTTTCGGGATCCACTGACAGAGGGGGGCGGTTCCATTTTACTGGAGTGAAAAACACTGGAGTGAAAAACACCACACCAATTACAGATCGCGGGGGCAGATGGTTCTGCCCACAGTGTACCTACGCTGTGTGTGAAGCACCGATCGCACCACCCTTGTTACGGTCCTGGTGCTGTATGGTATTGTAGCACAAGGCATATATTACAAGCAGGGGACTCCTGCTGCAGTAGTGATCCAAGGGTATCGGATCACTCACCATCGGGCAGCTTGCAATACCCATGGGGACGCGCAAGTTGCTCGTCACAGATGCTAGTAGATGACCTGGCCTCTTCCCGTCCCCTAAACAGCGTTGTGTTATGCCTATGTTTTCAAAATAGGAGGTGGTCGCCACCCTCTGCTCGCTCTCTGATCATCGCAGGACCCGTTTGCGCACGCATAGAATGGGTCTTGTGCATGAGCAAAGTACCGATAATCAGTACTTTGCGGCAAAATAAGCACCTCCCCCTATGTGCATCATTAGGCCTTGCATTTTGCTGGCTTGCAAAATAAGGTATTGTTTAGCTGTAAGGGTTGGCAGGAGCACATTTACTGGGGTGCAGTGGGGAATAGCATGTGCATGTGAGGCACGTGCCTAGGGGCGGCACTTGTTTGGGGGCAGCACTTGGATGTTTGTGTTGTTACTGTCAACTCGAAATTTACCAGTAACTGCAAATTATTTCCACTGTACTGTATCATATGCCTTCTTGAGTTGAGTGTAAATGGGTAGGACATGCACATACTGCCCCTGTAAGCTGATCTACGGGGTTCAGTATGAAATACCAGCAGCCAGCATCTTGGCCTTCAGTATACCGACAGCGGGATCCCGGCCACGAGTATACTGGCAGTGAGACAAGTGCTAGAAAGCCCCTTGTGGGCTCGCTGCGTTCGCCACAGGTTATATTGTGGGGCCGCTATTCCGGTGCCGGCATGTCACCGCTAGTCGGGATTCTGGCATTGGTACTGTGACTTCTGGTATTCCGACTAGCAGTATTGTAACCGCTTCCCGATCTACTTAGTAAATATATATACATAATTAAAAATAAAATTAAATGTTATGGTTCATGGCTTTTTTATTATTCTATTTAAATGGCAATTATCAAATGAGGGATTAAAAGGAATTAATGAAAGTAATAAAATTAGGCAGAGGGGTGGCCGTTACTGTTGTGCCTAGGGGCGCCCTGACCCCTAAATTCGCC